>NW_019384986.1:140519-147214 GCF_000671375.1 Centruroides sculpturatus | reverse complement strand
AACTTTGAAGTGGATACAGTAAGCAATGGGCAATTAGTGAATACAATGCAATAGTACTTATGATACAGGGAATTTACAAAGGAACAAAACGTGTCAGTATAGCCGTAGAATAGGCAAATACAGTTGTAGAATGATTAAGCATATATGAAGTAACAATTAATTGTTGATATTTGAGCAACATTACATATACAATGGAGAGCATATAATATACAATGAATAAATGGTGGAAACAGAATACAAAGAATAAAGTACACAGTACTGGTAAATACGCCAATAAATGTAATAGCATTAGCAGGAAGAGAGACTGTACAGTATATACAAACTGAATTACGTATTACCTAGAAGTTGAGTTACTAGTGGGGACGTTAGTCCTCCTGTTGTACTGGTAGATGAGTTGTACAAATTGGTTGAAGGTGTCCATATCGTTTATCAGGTCACTCAAAAACTCGTGATTATTAATTGGCCAGTGGCCATGCTTGTAGTTGATGAGGATGCGAAGCTGTGATCTCTCAGGCTCCAACATGGCACAGTCTAAAATGTAATGGAGGCTGCCATCCTGCTTATTACAAATAGGGCAGAGGCCACTGTTTTGTGGGTTGACGAAACGCTTAAGGTATGAGTGAAAGCGGCCGTGGTTGGTCAGAAATTGCGTAAGCTGAAAGTTNTCACGTATTCTAACTGTGTACCAAATTTCAGCTTTCAACTCCTAACCGATTGGGCTCTACGCTTATTATTATTATCAACCCATCTCGCTTATAACTTATTATAAGATTAAATAAGATACGCGAAAACATTACTCAAAATTTAAACATTAAAGATTACATATTTGATTATCGAAAAAATATAAATAATCAAGCATAATTTATCATTTGGAACAGTGAATGTAGTGGCTGAAAATTTTCTAAGGCTTTTTTCCTGTAAGATTTTGTTTTCCAGAGGAATCTTCTAGCTTTGTTTTCCCTGGTCCTACTTCAGCAACGGTCTTTATAATATACGTATGTAACACGCGCAAATCCACTTCGTAGCAATAGCGAGGGCCGATGGGCCCTCCAAAAAAAGAAAGGAAAAGGAACATTAGAAGATTTTCCAAATGTCAAAACGAACAAAACCCTAGACATTCAAGGATGCATACGGCTTCTTCTCCCGAAAGTTCCAAGTGACGAATCTATTGTTGTGTGTGTGTCTCCCGCCCATCTTCGTCTCCATCTCCCGACCATGGATCGACATGTTTCCATCAACGGAAGTCGATTGCATTTCCCAAAGACTTCGATGGAATTGGTCATTAGCGAACAAGGGACACTCCTTCAAGATGGGACTATCTTGAAAAGGAGGGGAAGATCCAGAGACCGCAGTCGACGTAGACTTCCAAGATCGCGGAAGTCTTTTAAGTTTCTTTCGTGTTTAAATTAATGGGTTCTGTTGTTGTAAACAAGGCATCTATCTCTGACTCAACCGCTTCCACATGTTGATTGTTAATTTGTTACCGCTCGGCAGTCCAGACGACAATGGAGACGATGACGATATATATATAAATGGACATGTATGTCCCTATATTTCACTTTTCCGCCAAAAGTACACATCGCACGTGAATGGTGTTTGTATGTGGTAGTAGCCCCAAGTCTCCATTCGTGCACCAGGGGGTTGCGTCTCGATAGCTATAAGGGTGCAAGAGATATGGGCTTGAAAGTGGTTGAAAGTGGCTTTCTATTTCGAATGTTTTGTTCGAATTTGTTCGAACAAATTCGAACAAAACATTCGAACAAATCGAACCAATATTCGAATTTTATGTTCGAATTTAATTCGAACATAAAATTCGAATATTGGTTCGATTATAGAACGATCGTAGACATTTACATTTTACATTTACTAAAGGATTAGAAGGCCACCACCAATAGGTATAGTATTTGGAAAAGGAAAGATGAAGAGTTGTAGAAGTGAGGAGAGTGAAGAGAAGAAAAAGGGTAGATAGAAAACAGTGAAATATGACATCTCAGAGCAACTGCCGAGTGCCATTTATTAAACACAAAAGTACAAATAGCCAAAATACAGTGGAATACAGTATAACTGCCCCTGTTTTGAGGCAGTAGGAGCCCCATTACAGCTGACTTGCCTTGGAGCTCAACAAACAATCACGCGCGAACGTACAACCCGAATGGGGTATAGACAAATCCTCCATGGGAGGGAACAAAAGAAAACAACCGTTTGTACAAAAAAAAACGGGTAACCCAAACCGGGTAAAATGACCCTTAACGGCTACCTTGCCAAAGGGCCTGCACACAAACTAACGCGTATGTACAACCCCTATCAAGGGGGAGAGAACCTCCATAACCTTGGAGGTTACAAAAACGCGAGCGACAAACTTCGGTAAAGGGACCAGAGACAATGACATTGTTCCTTCAGGTCCAGTGGTACATGACCAAAGCCCTGTTAAGACACCAATTATTTTGAAACAAACAACAAAGAACGGTGCCACAATTTATGCTTGTGAAACATTACAAGCCTACCATGCAACACCTTGAGGCACAGACAAAATTAGGAGCAGCCGCAGACGCATAATCCCAGAGCAGACCTTCACAAATGCAAGCCCGAGTTGAATGTTACCAGGAGGGTCGCTTACCTAACGGACTTCAAGATGTCTGTCGCCCTGATGAAGGTTTCGAAAGCCTGGAGGGTCCTATGATTGGTAAGGAAATCTTTCATCTGGCAAGGCCAGTGAAAGCCAACATCAGCCAGAGTGCCTGCCAGAAGCCTTCTTTTTACTTTATATTTTGGACACAAGAAAATTATGTGCTTTGCGTTTTGGTCCTCATCCATACAGCAGAGGCATTTTGAGTCTTCTTTATTAAGAAATCGTTTCAGATATGCTCGAAAGTTTCCATGGCCAATTATGAATTGTGAGGTGGCGAAGTTGGGCTGGTAGAAGTTCATACTTTGTCTGTCTATAACACTCGGTAGAAACTCAAAGGCATGTCGGCCTGTATCCTCTGATTCTCACCGGTGTTGCCAAAGTTGCATTATGGTGTTGTTTAACTTGGCTTTAATGAGGCTTGTCGGAAGAGAGCTTAGTGAGATGGGCATGTCCAACCTTGCGGCCCTTTTAGCCAACAGATCTGCCCGCTCATTTCCACTAACTCCTGAATGTTCCTTAACCCAGTGTAAGTGAATCGTCGTTCCTTTTTTTTGGAGTGTTTCGAGAAGATTGATAGATTCTTGAACAATATACAGTCTTGTTCGTAACCGTTTGAATTGAGCAAATGCTGTTTTGCTGTCACTGAATATATTGATTGTCTTATTGTGTAGTCTTGGGTTGTCTTTTATGTAATGGAGAGCCCTGAGAATGGCCAGGCTCTCTGCCTGGTTATTTGAGCAATGTTCTTTGAGTTTGTAATTAGCTTGGAAGATGGATCTGTCGTACTTGTTATACACCACCACAGCACATCCTACACCTTGTTGACTTTGACCCGTCAGTGAAGATTTTGTATCCACTGTTGTTATCTCCCCAACTCTCCTTAATTTCTGGGCATGGCTTTGCTGAATGTACGATGTTGCTCCTCTGTGCTGTGTCAAGGCCATATTGTTGAATGTCACTGATAAGATCGCTGATTAGCGGATGGTGGTTGGAAGTCTGCAAACCATCAGCTGGTTGTCTGAGAAGTTGATGTTTCCAGTAAATTTTTAAGACATGTAAGTCAAGAGGTAGTATGTTTGTAATTATCTGTAAAGCATTTGTAGGGCTTGTCCGGTAGGCCTTTGCAATGGGGATAAGACTCATGCGTTGTATTGATAATAGTTTCTTCTTGATATTCTGCTTAGTAGCCACTTTTCCCCAGACCTCTGCCCCATATGAAACTGCAGGCTCGATGGAATACCGGTAAATGGTTCGGCTAGTGTTAGAGTTGATCCCCCATGTATTCCGAGAAATACACCTGAGGGAATGTGCAAGAGTAATGGCCTTGCTGTGGACATGTTCAACATGTGGCCTCCAGGTTAACATTTCATCAATGTTTATTCCTAGGTATTTAATGACTGAGCTGTATTTTATACGTTGGCCAGAAAGTTCGATGGCAGGCCTATTAACCAGAGGGCGAAGTCGTGGAAATGGGATACAGGCACATTTTGCAGGATTTATAAGCAGTTTTTTCTTTTCAGCCCATTGGTTTATCTTACTGAGAAGTTTATTCATTTCAACCTGCAGAACTTCTTGATTTTTATGCGCCATAAGAACTAGTGTGTCGTCTGCAAATCCAACGATATCTATCGTGGTATCTCTCAAAGGAGTGTCTTGCAATTTGAAAATATCGTTGTACAATGCCAGCCACAAGATGGGCCCCGGCCTCGACCCTTGCGGGCACTCTCTGTCTATGTTTTTGATGATGATGTTGTTTCTAGTCGTAATGCTGGCTTTCCTTTCTGATAAGAAGCTTCTGTAAAGTCCATATATATTCCTGGGGCATTTAATTTCTTCCAGAGACGTGAGGATGGCCGGCCACCACGCGTGGTCGAAGGCCCCTCGAAAGTCAATTGCCACGGCCAGCGTGTGTTTGTTATTGGTTTTCGCATTGTCAATGATCCCCAGCATCTGTTGTAGAGCAGTTATGGTGCTCCTGTGTTTGCGGAAACCATGTTGGTTGTTATGTAGAAAACCTGATTTCTCTATTACAAATTCCAGCCTTTTCGAAAGTAGAGCGTCCAGGATTTTGCCAAGTATTGGCAACAGCGAGATAGGACGATAATCTTTTGATGTTGAAGGGTGTCTTGACTGTGTTTTAGGTATAAGTTTTATGTCTGTACGCTTCCATGTTTTGGGGAAGTATTGCAGTTCTAGACATTTATTGTAGATAACAACCATAGATGATGGTATAGCTCTAAATGCGTGCTTAGCCATGTTGCCTGTTATGCCATCCGGGCCTGGGGCCGTCCTCCCATTAATTTCCTGGAAAAGCTTAGCTATTTCGCTAGGACTGAAGTTAGTGTCCAATTCTGTCTTCAGAGCTAGTGGGCACTTCTCCCTCACGGTCGCATGATAGTGATTGTCTGTTTCCGTCTTGTCTGTAGGAAAGAGCTCAGACAGTAGATAATCGTAAGTTTCTGTAATTGTCTTTGTAAAGTTTCCGTCTCCTTTTCTTACTGTGGTTGGTACCTGGGAATGTTTATATTTATTAAAAACCACTTTAGGGGGTTTACTCCATGGATTTTGGTTGCCACTAGTTTTGCAGAACTCCTTCCATGAATTGGTTCTGCTGTTATTGATGAGTTTCTTATACTCTTTCTGTGCTCTACTATACTCCTTGCGGAGGGCCTCCCTCTGTGTAGGATCTGAAGTTTTCCGATAGGCCCTTTTCTTTTTCCTCACATTCTGTCTCGTTTTTTGTAACCCAATATTCCACCAGGAAACTTCACTATTATGGACTTTATCGGTGGTTGCTCTCGTGTAGGCCTTATATAAGACATCATTAAGTTCTTCTATTAGTATATCTAAGTCTTCTTTGGTTTTCAGACCAATGAATGGTCTTGGTTTCCAGATTTCTTGGATGATGTGTTCGTATAGTTCCCAGTTTGTTTTCTTTTTCTCAGTCTCGTTAGCAGGCCGGATAGTATGTGCAATTTCTGCTCTGATGTAATGGTGGTCACTCCCGGTGGCCTGGTCGATGGTGTAACAAGTGCCAATGTCGCCTAAAAGGGAGCTACTGGCAACGCAAACATCGATCCAGCTTTTCCCGGTTGTTGAAAAGTATGTAGGGAGGTCGCTGGTGTTCAATGAGTATAGTCGCTGTTCTTCTAAAAACTCCCGTACTGCCTGGCCTCTGGGGTCCTCCCTAGGAGCAAACCAGATGGGGGACTTAGCATTAAAGTCTCCAGCTATAAATATGTTTGTCTGTGAAATTTGCCTAATTGTTTCAGTAAGGTTATCCAAGAGAGGCTCGATATCCTCGGAAGGGGGAAAATAGACAGAGATAATGTAACAATGAAAGTCCTCAACCTCAATTTGAATGGTACACTGGTTCCGGTTGCTATAATTTGGTATGAATTGGACGTTAATGTGATGATTCACTACGACCACAGCAGTTAACGTTTGACCTGGATTTTGGGGATAAATGACTTTATAATTCCCCAGTAGTGCTGGTTTACCATGAAGGGTATACGGCTCTTGCATTGTAACAATGTCAATTTTCTTCTGCTGGATTTCAGTTAGTAACTGTGACGTAGCAGCCTTGCACTTTTGCAAGTTGATTTGAAGTATAGTAAGGTTATGGCCAGAGTGCAATAGACGTTGAAAATAGTTCGTTTGACTGGACGTGAACAGGAGACGTTCAGAAATAGAATCGAAACCAGGAAGTGTTAATATAAAGCGGCATGCAAGATTTACAGGCGGTTTTTTGCGCTTTTGCAGGAAATCGAATATATTTTTATGCTCATGTAAAAATTCTCTGGAAACGTCTGGAAACGGGAGACCTAATTCTTGCATTTTGTGAAAACGGGTAAGATTGGCTATAATTTAATTATCTTAATCTTCACTATCGTTACTTTTGCCCACAAATAAAAATCCAGCGAAGCTGGTCCTTGCAGCTAGATTCCAGATTACTTAGAAAAACAGTCTTTTATATATATAAAAAAAACTATATTACATACAAATAAAAACCCAGCGAAGCGGGTCCTTGCAGCTAGTATATATATAAAAAATACAATAGTCTTCG
>NW_019384986.1:130519-139981 GCF_000671375.1 Centruroides sculpturatus | reverse complement strand
AAGTGTTGAGTAACAAAGGAAGTGTTAATATAAAGCGGCATGCAAGATTTACAAGATGCAAGATATGGGGTTTAAAGTGGTTGACTTCGAAGATGTGTAACAATGGAAGTGTTAACAGTGGAAGTGTTAAGAATGGAAATGTTAACAATGGAAGTGTTGAGTAACAAAGGAAGTGTTAATATAAAGCGGCATGCAAGATTTACAGGCGGTTTTTTTGCGTTTTTGCGGGTCCTTGCAGCTAGATTCTAGATTACTTAGAAAAACAGTCTTTTATATATAAAAACAACTATATTACATACAAATAAAAACCCAGCGAAGCGGGTTCTTGAAGCTATTATCAAATATATATTGTAAATAAACATGGCATTTGTTTATGCAATAAATATTTTTTCTCAAATAAAAAATATACACATATTTTTTATGCGGTTGAAAGAGTTATTTTCAGATTCAACGGAATGCTGAACACTATAAAGGTTCAGAACCGCTACCCTGGAAGGTCTTTCAACTCCCAAATAAAAACGTTCTCTCAGTCGCCATATTCTCTACAGAAGAGAAAATCTTTTACCAACGTTAAATATGATTTTTTTTTCTTTTTTTTTTTTCTTTTTTTTTCTTAAAGCAAAATATGAAAACTAACCTGCGAGTAGAGTAGAGCTATAATCTCTAATATTTCAGACTATACAATATAAAAGCCATTAGGTCTTCAATAGAAATCGTGTTAATCACGTTCTACCTTTTGAATGCATAACTTGTAGTTAAACTTCCGAGTAAATAACACTAATAACTGGTCACAGCTCAACTCAACATTAACTCTGGGTACAGTTAGACCCAAAATAGACACTTGCTATTAACATTTTTATACACACGTTGTTTAACAATGTTGGCTTTGTTTTGAGTGTAAGAATCGTTATATATAACTAATTGACTGGTAACTGAAGTCAAACAGCTAGAAACATTGAGCATGTATAAAATGTATTTCACTAACTTATATTAGATTGTCAATAGAACACTGGGAATTGCTGACAGGTGTTTTTTACAAAGACATATTACAGACTATGTGAAGGACACAATGTGTAACATGTCTGCTAGCAGCAAGGCTTTGTAGAAAGTGGGATTCATAAGTATAATACTAGATATAAATCAAATGGAGTGAGTAAATTTTAATCGTGGTTAAAGCAGTGAATACATTAAACTTATATTTGTAATGTACAGTATGTTTAATATAATATAAAATTGCTATTAATTCATAAATTGAAATACTGAATTCAAGAATTTATATACAAATCAAACAATCGTCTTTAATATTATTAATTTCAATCTTTCTAGCTTTACGGAAAATTCATCGAAATTGATAAATTGTGTTCTGCTGATTTACCGTTAGAAACCAAAATGAAGGTAATTCAAATAAATTCAAATTTTTTCGATTGTTCTATAAATTTAATACATTAAAAAACCATTTTATTTCTTTAAAAAGATGCTGAATTTCATGAAAAGATACGGTAAAACTCCATTTGGAATAAGCATCGGCGGATTCTTTTATGTTAAAAAGAACTCGCGTCTTGCATTTTCCATTGTTTTGATAACTTTCGTGGTGTTATTTACGATTTTAAGTTTTCAACTATCACGGTTCTCATCTTCGGTAAGTTAGATTTAAACCTATCTCTTCTTTTTAACTAGATTTAGAAACATTCTTGAAAAAGTAATATTGAAACTTTTATTAATTAAAATGGGATGTTTATAACCTATTTACGAACAATAAAGTAATAATTTATTCCAAGTGTTTTAAGATGAAAAACGGATGAAAAGATGAAATTTTTTCCAACATAANCTGGTAACTAAAGTCAAACAGCTAGAAACATTGAGCATGTATAAAATGTATTTCACTAACTTATATTAGATTGTCAATAGAACACTGGGAATTGCTGACAGGTGTTTTTTACAAAGACATATTACAGACTATGTGAAGGACACAATGTGTAACATGTCTGCTAGCAGCAAGGCTTTGTAGAAAGTGGGATTCATAAGTATAATACTAGATATAAATCAAATGGGGTGAGTAAATTTTAATCGTGGTTAAAGCAGTGAATACATTAAACTTATATTTGTAATGTACAGTATGTTTAATATAATATAAAATTGCTATTAATTCATAAATTGAAATACTGAATTCAAGAATTTATATACAAATCAAACAATCGTCTTTAATATTATTAATTTCAATCTTTCTAGCTTTACGGAAAATTCATCGAAATTGATAAATTGTGTTCTGCTGATTTACCGTTAGAAACCAAAATGAAGGTAATTCAAATAAATTCAAATTTTTTCGATTGTTCTATATATTTAATACATTAAAAAGCCATTTTATTTCTTTAAAAAGATGCTGAATTTCATGAAAAGATACGGTAAAACTCCATTTGGAATAAGCGTTGGCGGATTCTTTTATGTTAAAAAGAACTTCTTAATTCGAGTAAGTTCATTCAATATATTCTTCAACTCATTATTAAACTTCATGTTACAAATATTATTTATAACTAACTACATCTATGCAAATATATTTATAAGTCATTCTTAAAAATGAATAAATACAGAAATTTGTTGATGTATATAATAATTTTTATATGTTATTTTACAGTGTATTAGTGCCTTGTATTCAGCGCTCTCTGTCTTGACTGAACTTCTAATTGCAAAGAAGCCATCTTCTTGTAAAATTAAGATTGGAGACTTAATACAATAACGAAGTTTTGTCTCACAGGCTGACTGGACACTGACGTAAAAGCTTGAATGTAAGCAGACTTAATACAGAAAAATGAAACATTGCATTCGAAAAACGACGACCAGTGTAGACTTGAGAACATCTAAAATCTCGAAAAGTCAACGTGTAACGAAACGTCAAAATTTAACGCTTGACTCTCTCGGAGATTAACACATTTTTTCCTCATTTAATTTAATTTAAATGTTAGCTGTCTAATTTTTTAAAAATTTATTATATCGCTTTGTTCTGATTAAATTTAGATTCGTCTGCCACAAATGTAAAACGTTGTCTCAGAATGAAGCGGAAGAAATTTCGAATGACCCGGCAGAACAATTGAATATACCGAATATTAAAACTGAAAAACAAACTGATGTCAAAGAAAGTTTTCAGTTTGTTCTTTAAACTACAAATTTTCTCTAATCATTGTAATTACGTTATAATAGAGGATATGATTTGAATTGTCAAATCTACCAAATTAAAGACGAACTAATGTAATGTAATTTTTAGAAATGTAATGTCTAGTGAAACTAGTAATAATTAGATTTGATTAGTTTATTTGGTTACGGCAAACAGACATGTGAACGATATGCCAAGGGGATGCCTCCCGGGAGGACTTTAAATGGGTATGCAGGTACTCATATTCAGTTGTTACAAATATGAAGAAAACCTAGAAAACTCCACATGGCCAGCCCGTTAAAGAGACTCGAATCAACGTCTCCTAAAGACTAAAGAGAATTGGATGGTCAGGGTCGAGTTATAAACTCAGTAACGTATCCGTATGACCGTACCGTATTCCGTAAGAAGAGTTTGGATCGATCGAACTTTTAATGTAGGGATACGGACAGTGATGATATTGAGCGGGTTCGCACAGGTTCGGCCGAACCCGTTGTTAACATTTTCAAAGTTTTCCGAACCTTGTTAAACACATGTAACATTTCTCAATGGTTTTGATTCTTTTAAAAACATATTAAAATATACGTATTATACTCTGTAACACTACTAAACTAGAGCCTTCCGATGCACCATTTGAGCGAAAAAAAAATTAAGGAAAAATTTTCTGTTATCGAACCCTTTGTTAAATATTTCGAATATCACCACTGGATACGGAGAATTGACCAATGTCTAAGTCTCCATCAGTCGATATACAATCGGAAGTTGTGCCGGAAACAACCGACGAAACTTTGACAAATTGATTAAATTAAAACGTAACTTTTGATCGACAATGCTGCTTCTGAATAATATAAAATTTTAAGATAAGAATTACTTTATAATATAAAAAAATAGAAAAATAATAAAATGAATAAATGATTATAGTGTTAGATTTGGCAATAACTACCGACGATTTTGCGCGTGCTCACGATTGTAAGGTTTGCCGACGTTGAGGGGGGAAAAAAGTCTATCTCACGTCAGAATGAGCCTAAGGGAAACCGCGTATGTGGGCGGTGGCGAAGGAGGCAAATGATGTACAAGTGTTTTACAAGATAAAACCCGTTTATTTGTTCCAATTCATGCTTACATCAATAATGGACAATTCCAAAATCTCGGTGCTCCTGGGAACGGCGAAAGTTCGTGATCTCGGTCGCAGTTCGGGCAGACGAGAAAGATATCTGGACGGAGCAGAAGTTCGTTGTTACGTTGCGGCGTCCTCGGTGATCGGCGGATGCACAACACAATCTAAATCACCACTGTAGGCTTAATCCGGAGGAGACTCTCCTTCGACCTTGAAGTTCCGATTTTTATAGTTTTTCCCCCACTGTTCGCATTTCGGATTGGTCCCTCGTTCCATTCCTCTTTTGTCTCTTTTGTCTCTCTTTTGTCTCCAGGTGCAAGATGAAACTTTTTCGGGTCGCGGGAAAGGACTGATTCGAGGTGTCCATCTGATACCTCTTTGTCGACTCTGCTCGATGACTGTTTATAAAATAATAACACCTGCACTCATAACTCAGGCCGTTATTTACCATTTTTTGACGTCTAAGAATTTAACGATCATTTTCACCTTTCACCTATAAAAAATTCCTCTATTTTTTGTTCGAAAAGGTTTATATCGGCCAACATTTTATAGACACGCGAGTCAAAGATCTACCTGTTCATGAGCGCTCGTGTTAGAGTTTGTCTTCTGCTAAGACCTTAACAGATAGTTGACACATATTCGAACCGTTCCGAGTCTCGTTGTTTACACTTTGTGTTGCGCAAGAGTCTCACGGTTTACTCGAGTTCGAACCTCGTCTGGGACCCTACACGATGGACTGCTTCGTAAACCGTAACAAAAGTTGTTAGTATGGTTCGGCCAAGTCCAGGATGAAGTGTCCGTGATACGGAAAAGGCCTTACGGTAGTTTACACGGTAACTATTGCTATAGATATCCAGTTTAGCAAATATTTACGAATACGGATACGGTTACGTTACAGAGTTTATAACTCGACCTTCACGTCTTTTTGACGTCACTGGTAGTTGTCCTTATTGCCTATGTTTCAAGAATGCATGTATTGAAGATTTGGAAGATAGCTGCCATCTTAATAAATAATTCATATCCAATCAGAAAGCATTATATAAATTGTAGTAAATAATATTTAAACTAATCTTCACTTTCTTAACGATCTCGATTTTTAAGTTTCAAGACCTCTCTACAAAAATATCCCCGGTATAACAATACTGCAATATTCCTGACCCCCAAAATAGCGTTGTAGTGAGGTTCGACTGTATATCATCTTCAGAGACAACGATATCGTTAGTAATTCAAGTTACGAGTGACAACAGATGGATGGCCGAGTGATCAAGATGGCATCCTACCATTGTGAGAGGGTGCTCGGCTCGAATCTGAACTGCACGAAAATGCTCCAGGAATTTTTGTATGGTGGTGGTCGGTCCGGTTGAATATGTTTGACTCAGTCAGATATTATCCGGTCACTTCATTGTGGACTTGGTCGAACTCATAAGGGGCGTTTTAAAAGAGGCCATCTGAGTGCCCACAGGGAAGAAAGAATTTTAAGAAAAAGTTATGAGTGATTGTGAAATATGTTTGTGTGTGCCCGGTATGGCCACAGAGTTGTAGTTTGGACAGACTAATTTAATGCGTGAAAAGTGCAATGTTAATAAAATAACCTTTAATTTAAACTTTCCTTTAGCCTTTTTACGGATTTATTATTATTATTTGTTGTATTCATCATTAGGAATATTATAGATCTAAGCAAATAGTGATTTAATCGAACAAAATACAAACTTTATGTGAATTAAAATTTTTAACTGTTAATTCACCAATTCGTCATTAAGGCAAATAACTGATTCAGAGTTTGAGCTGGCATTCTGTAATTTGAATATCACATTAATGTGCATTTATGTAATTGGACAACTAGATTGCTGTATACTTGTTTTCGGTGCAGGTGCCGTTATAATCTCGAAAAGATTCAGGTATTTATCTGATGCAGTAGATGAATTCAGAAATGAGGAAAATTTCCTAAAGCCTAAAATTGAAACCTTGATTGAAACGCATTATAATTTATGGACTTATATACAAGAAATAAACCTAGTATGTGAAGCATACATTCCAGCCGTATATTGTTTCGGAGTGTATGAGACAAGTTTCTTTTTTTGTGCACTGTTTTTCTTTGAACTTGACGATGTAATGCGTCTTGCACTTTCTGTATCGTTGGTAAGTTTCATCGTCTGTTTTACGGTTGTATCTTTCCAACTATCTCGGTTCTCATCTTTGGTAAGTTAAATAAAACCTATTGTTTCTTATTAAGTAGCTTTCGAAATATTCGTCAAAAATAACATCGAAATATTTGTCAAAATAAGATGAAATTTTAATAATATTCATAACCTATTTCTGAACAATAAATTAAAAGGTTATTTTAGTTTAGGGTTTCTTAATATGATAAACAAATGAAAACATAAAATATTTTACAATGTAATTAAATGAGAAGAGCGTTACTTTCTGGAACGAAAGTATGTTTTATACGTAAGCTTGTTCAATAGGCAGTTATAAGTTTAACATTTTTTTCACAAATGAATGCAGAGGTGTTCAAATTTTCTTCCAATATCAGTAGAGAAAAAGGTGATTTTATGGAACACTGCGGGTATTATTGAACTGTAATTTCTTTCGAACTGATAATAAAAGCGAACCGTAGCCGATTGTGTCTGAACTGCATTAAGCACACATCCATAGCAAGGGGAAAACCCGTTTCACTTCAGTTAAACGGTTGTCCGTAGTGAATCAGGAAATTTGTGTTTTTCAAAATTCGAAACTTTTTTTATGATAAGTAAATTTATTATGTCTAAAATATAAATCGTGTAGTTGTAGGTTGACTGGTGCATGTATTCCGTTCCAGAGACTTAGGGGTACATATTAATCTGTGTGATGTTCGCGTTTTTCAAAATTTGGTCTTGACAGACATATGTTAATTCAAGATGGCGATGTCATTGGTGCTTTTAATATGGAACCCAACTCTAACGAACTCTCTCTTTGCAAGCAGATATTTGTTCGAAGCAATTTGTGAAAAAGACATTAGGTAGAAAACCAATTCTTCCTGAGAATATCGAAAAAGAGTTGCTGGAATATATGTTGTTGATGAAAGTCATATTTTTCTATTATAAAAGCATTTTTTAAGATTCTTTGTACTTTCCTATTTGTTTTTGGATACATTTAAGCATTTTTTGAAAACATACAGTAAGGTTCCATATTACCACCTGGTTTTTCCTAAGTCTACTTTCTGACTTTTTGTACAGAAGCTTTCAAAAACTATATTTATAGTTATACTAGCGAAAAATCCAATTAGGAATATTTAGTTTAATAGTTACCAATAATTTTCGCACAAATTATGTTGATGTAGTTATGATGCCTTGTTTACAATTCACTAAAATAAAAATGAGGTTCTATAATACCACCTTTTCCTCTAAAGTTATTATCTAAAGCCACTTTGTTTCAGATAATGATTCGGAATTTCGTTCAATATTCATACGTTTAATTTCAATTTTTCAAGCTTTACGGAAAATTCATCGAAATCGATAAATTGGGTTCTGCTGAACTACCATTAGAAACCAAACTGAAGGTAAAACAAATTGTATCGATTAGTCTATAAATATAATATATTAAAAAGCTATTTTCTGTTTTATATAGATGCTAAATTTTATGAAAAGATTTGGTAAAACTCCATTTGGACTAAGCGTCGGCGGTTTGTTTTATATTAAAAAGAACTTCTTCATCCGAGTAAGTTTATTCAATATATTTTGTTACATTTTACTAATCTTCTACAAATATCGTTTAGTCTATAACTGCATGCAAAACTATTTGTATTCGAAAATGTCGTATTAATTATAGAATCTTTTTATGTATATAATAATTTTTAGATGTTATTTTACAGTGTATGAGTGCCATATATTCAGCGCTGTCTGTCTTGACTGAACTTTTAATTGCAAAGAAGCCATCTTCTTGTAAAATTAACATTGCAGACTTAATACAATAACGAAATTTTGTGTAACAGGCTGACTGAGTCACTGACGTGAATGCTTAAATATAAATAGACTTATTACAGAAATACGAAATATTGCATTCAAAAAGTTCATCGAGTGTATACTTATCAAAACATTGAAAAATGAAAAAGGGCAATCGAATTACGAAACGTGAAAAATCGATTCTCGACTCGAGCAGAATGATTTCACATACGTTCGACAATTAATTTTAGTGTTACCCGCCTAATTTTTAATTTATATTTTCATTGCTTTGTTTTGCAACATTTTAAATAAACCAGCAACAAGTTGCTCAACTTTCCTGGCAACGATCAAAATTTTGGTGCCGCTATCTGTTATCGTATTTTTTTAAAAAACTTTTTATATTTTTGCTATTAGAAAATAACGAAAGGCTTAATTTTAAGGGTAAAAATGAGTGTTATAAAAAATAGTAAATGCAAATAACGAGTAAAATCGTCATAAGTCCAATCCTATTGGAGATACACTCCATTACCTTCAAACCCACTCGACTTTTAACCACCGAAATTTAACAGCATGAAATCCCTTTAACAAACAAACCTCCCTAGCAAATTTTAGAATTTTTCGACAAAAAGCACGGGGAGTTATTAAGCTTCAAAGAAAGTGAACAAAATCGTGCCCCCACACATACTTATATCCATACATACAAAATTTACCCCGAATGTATCAACTTTCTCGACGTTTCAAGGTGTCCTAACTCCAAACATCTTCGGGAGGTCACCTTTTGCCTTTTGACGGATCGCCATACTATCCCTCTTTAACAGAACATTACGTACAAAACTTTCATTCACAACATATAGAATATATATATATGCTATATGTTGTGAATGAAAGTTTTGTATAGACTCTGTTTTTACTATGCCGGCGCTGTTATATATATATATATATTCATGACATATATATATATATATATATATATAACAGATATTTACATGGAAGACAAACTATGTACTGTACTGTACTGTACAGCTGTATTTGAACCAAATATACCCTTGTCATGTGGTATGCAGTCATTATTAAAACTTAATAATTACTAGCTGTTACCCGCAACTTCATCCGCGAAGGTTTTGAAAGCAAACCCCATTTACATTCAATATTTCAATAACCATAGTAATTGTTATATAACACCTACCGCTGAAGAGAATTGCCGAGAATCAAACGAACTATCTTCAATTTAATCAATTTTCTGGAACGTTTACAATCGTTCTATAATAGAACCAATACGC
>NW_019384986.1:127438-130267 GCF_000671375.1 Centruroides sculpturatus | reverse complement strand
ACAACTTTACAAAAAGAGAGAAGTTGCCGATCTTGCCCCTATACCCGGGGCAACTTCGTCAATTTCTCTCTTCTTGTAAAGTTGTAATTATTTTAATTATTTTTATTTCCAAACTGATTTTAACCAGTTCTATAGTAAGGTAACATTCCAATAGACAATATGCAAAGCTTTTTTTTCAGTTTACAGCAGTATTTATTACACAAAATTTAAGTAAAGCTTAACATGCCGATCTTGCCCCGGTCTCCCCTATATATATAACAGCGCCGGCATAGTAAAAACAGAGTCTATACATATACTGGTCTCTTACTTAGCAATAGTTCTAATGCTACGATAGCGTAATAATATTAATAATAAATATTTATACCACTTCGAGTGCTACAATCGCTTTGCGGCGTAAGTTTCGCTTGAGCATAGGATGAATCAGCTGAAAATATTCGAAATTCCTTTAGTATATGAAATTTTCTCGTGTTTACCTCAGTTATTGGTTTTGTCTTTTTTAAAAAGCTGCTTATAAATACTACTTTAATTTGGTTTTGAACGTTATTTATTCGTAAATGTCGTTAATATTTCTATTTCTGTTAACTGTCACTTTTACAATTTTAGACTTTAAATTGATTAGACTGCTTGTTTTTTGCTTACAATTTGTGTTCAGTATTATGTATATTTGGAAGTTTTCGTTAATGGTAAGAAAAAGTAGTCAGAAAATTTATAGTTAAGCCTGTATATACATTATTAATATGGGATGCCTTCGGGATTCCCTAGAACTCTCTGAATCAGGAAGAAAGGAATTAAAAAAAAGAATTATATACATTTAACTGTGAAAATGTGTAGAAATGTTAAACCATGTATTAAGATTGGATAGATTTAGAATTTAGGGTAGCTTTGTTTATCAAGGTTATGCCCATATCTTTTTGTTTTTATTAATATTAGATAAATTATTGTAGTTTGCAGTGAGAATAAAGCTATGATATATGTTATTCACAATTTATATTGTGTTTATTAATGAGATAAAGAGATATTAAAGTTGTACCAAAAAACTTAGGAATAGGTTAGAGAGAAGGATTACAAATCAATAGATTTAGTTCTTCGATTTCAGCTATAGCCTGTTAGAGGAAAAAGAGGAAATTACACTTCAGGATGAGTTGCAAAAGTGAAAATTACAACTAGTTAGAAAACATATATAACATATTTACAGGCACATAATGACTTAGAGGTTATTTTAGGATGGATGATGAGTTATAGGTTGACAAATAAAACAGATAGTTGTAGCAAGAGATCAGACAGTATTATTAGATATTGACGTTAATAATGATTAGTAATGACGAAGTTTAAAAGATAGACATGTTACTGATGTTTTAGACCTATATAAAGAAGTGATAGGTGTAGTAAGCTATCAATAAATATTCATTCATATTCTACTTTTGATAGCGCAGAATATTATATAAATTCCCAAAATTTGTCGATCCAATATGAGTGTCATAAGAAGTGTAATTTCTCATGTCAAAAATACAAAAGTATTTAAACCCAAATACTATTTCTCACTATACTGAATAAAGTAAAATTGTATAGCACACTTTATATAGTGTAAAAGTAAATAAATTATTTTTAAAAATACTGTAGTTTGTCTTTATCTGGATTAAATTTATATGGTTATTTGAATTTATAAGAGGATAAGCTATGATTTTTTAATTATATTGTCATACATATGTAATTAAATAAAACAGAAAAATGCAAATTTATTTACTTATTTTACCATTACGTATATTTTGAACAGATATAGCATACACAGAACATTATGTACAAAACTTTCATTCACAATATGTAGCAATGTAACAGTTTAATTAACAGATCTCTATTTAAAACCTGGATAAATTAAATCAAAAATAAAATTATTTTCTATTTATCTACATCATCATCTGCAATTTCAAGTTATCATCTCATTAAACTTTTCTAAAAACCAAATACACTTTTTCTTTCTTATAATATAAAATTTCAAAAATGTAATTACGAATAAGATTTTTCTTGACAGAACAGTAGAAAAAATTACAAAACTGCTTGAAAACAGCAGAACTATACCAACCAAGTAAATACTACCAGAATCGATAGATAAGGTTTGAAGTGGTGTAAAAATATGCCACATCTTACCAGATTTGCAGATGCCAGACTTACACCCATCAAAAAACACTTATTCGAACTTCTCTTTTTTGTTTTTTCGCAGAAAAGACCGGAAAAAAAATTGCATGAAGATGCTTGGAAATGGTAAATCTATCTACTAACCCAAGGTTTATATAAGAAGGTCAGGACACGCGTGACCTACTTCTTGAGCCGCCATTTCGGGATTTTTTGAGTCGCATGTTTTAAGCAACTTGTACGAGCAGTCAGTTTTATATGACATTAATTAAACTAAAATTGCATAAATCCAGTGATTTACAGTCAAAAATATAATAATAATTTCGGATGATTATGCAACCCCAATTTTATGTAACGTTTTCATCAAATAGTTTAAAAGAAACAATCATCCATATCATTCTCTGTCGTGATTGAAATTAATTAAATAGGTGCTACAACTGATGCAATTACGTATATAGGCACTTCGTAAAGTGATGCAATAACATCAAAAAATTAAAGTATAATAAAGAATATAATAATATAATATAACAAATTTATAATTATTTTTTAAAGCACGATTAGTTATAAAATTAAGATGAAATTCAATAGTATTATTAATAAATGTTGTCAATGTAATGCTCATTTTATAATAACTAATAGATGTGTAGATATATTTTTAATTTATAAATATCTTTCAAAAAATTCCAAAAATAGAATTTT
>NW_019384986.1:107977-126828 GCF_000671375.1 Centruroides sculpturatus | reverse complement strand
GTGTACAATTCTGTACTCATGACTAGTGATTAAGAATTTGTCCAATTGTGCAGACATGGTTCAGGGAAATTTGTAATAGAAAAAATAATAATATGACAAATACAATAAAATAGAGTAGTGTCCTCACTATGGCTGTAGACATTAATTGGGAAAATTTGGTAAAACACGGAAATTGTTTTAAAAGTGAAATTGGAATGCTGTTTATTTTGTTTATGATTGGTTGATTCACTTATTATTACATCAATGCCTACTTACACAGTTATGTGCTTACAGTATGGTAGAATTCCAATTATACAAATTTATTTGTTCTGTAAGTGATTCAGATAACCAGAAATTTAGATAATAGGATTAAGAAGTGAACAATGAAATTACAGAATAGTAGCACAATATTGTATATGTACTGTATTTATTTATTTATTCATTAATGTGTGAGTAGCATCTTACTGATCATTTTGATCTGTCACATCAAACTATTTTCTACAATAGAAGCAAACTGCAATATTTCATTACCATTTTTCTTAATAATTCTGATACAGTAGTTGCTCCCATGTCATATTTTTCAGCAACACATTTCCCAGATGCTTTTTTTTTTTTTTAGTGCATTGATGATCTTAACATTTTATTCTGTGGTAAGTACAACATGTTTTCATTTCCATGAGTTCATAGACCTGATTAGAGTCACATTCATAGTAAATGTAAGAGAATCGCAGTGTGATGTTAATGGGGGAAAGAGAAAGAAGGACAAGTGGTGGTTTAGATCAGTGTTTTTCAACCTGGGGGTCGCGAAGCCTTACATGGGGGGTCGTGGGTAAAAGAAAAAGACAAGTGTTTGTAGGTCCTACACTACATTAAAAAAAGCACAATTTCAGCGAGAATTACGGCCCACCCCAGAAAATGATAGCCGAAAAAGTGTTGAGCTGATTTGCAAAAAGAAATAAAAAGTAGAAAAGTAGAAGCTGAAAATTCAGATTCTGGAAAAAAAAGTCAACAGTTCCCTGTGCCAAATGTTATAATTAAAGGAAGTTTCATACTTTATGTGTGTTAAATTATTGTCGATTCTTCTAAATTTTCATTTTATCGACAATAATTTGTCTCAACAGAAAGAAAATTAAAAACATAGTTTTTTAAATCACTGATATAGTTTTAATATGGCCCTAGGGGGGTCGCCAGAATTTTTTAACTTGTAAAGGGGTCGCGTATTCAAGAAGGTTGAAAAACACTGTTCTAGAGTTAATGGGTTAAATTGTTGATAGCTGGCGCTTAAGTCACTTGGTTAGTAGGTAGATTTAGCATTTTCAAAAATAAATAGCATCTTAATTTGTCTTATCGGAAACGTTGTTTGTCTGTGGCTGCTGCTAGTGAAAAATTGACAATTGTAACTTTGTATTTCATTTAGTGAATTTTATTTCTGAAATTCATGACAAATACATTTTCTAACAAAAGAAAATCTTTTTCTTCAGTTTTTCAAGAGTCATCTGCTACAAATTTAATAACGCAATCTAAGAATAAAGACGAGGGAGTTTCGAGTGACCCGGCAGAACAATTGATTCTTTCATATATTAAAGCTGGAAAATAATTTTGCTTGAACTACAAATTTCTTCTGATAATAAGTTAAAAACCCTTTTAGAACGACTGATTATTGTAACGTTGGATTCTCGACTGTC
Organism: Centruroides sculpturatus; assembly: GCF_000671375.1. Taxonomy (NCBI): domain Eukaryota; kingdom Metazoa; phylum Arthropoda; class Arachnida; order Scorpiones; family Buthidae; genus Centruroides; species Centruroides sculpturatus. The sequence continues at coordinate 125,164 of NW_019384986.1, read as the reverse complement.
GATACTTGAGGACGATAAAAATAGATCGTTACATTACTTTAAAAATAATAATGTCTTTGGAGACAACAAAACGCTGTTAAAATTATTTGAGAGAGAGTTAAAGTTCGAGGATAAAAAAAAGAATAAATCTCTGGTCATCGCGATAATGGAAATGACTAGTTTTAGTACAAAATTTATTTAAAGATATAAATAATTTAAAAATTCCAGAAGTAAATATTTCGTAATATTTTGAAAAGGCTTACAATGATGGAAAATTTTCACAATTACAAAATAGATTGGTTATATGTCAGCTGATGAATCCTGAATATAAAATAAAACATTATAAGAATACTAATTTAAAAAGTACAAATACTTTTATAGATGGTGAATAGTCTGTAGCTATAGATTGATATAAGTTTTTATTAGCGCATCATATACTTTTCATAAATTATATCTCGTTGGTTTTAAATGTTTATCTCTTGGTAGTGTTAGAAAAGGACTAAGAACAAGGACATGTTTAAAGTTCGTCCGTTGAAAATTTTTAAATAAATTTTCAAGGTTTATCATTTTTACATCGAATCGGATTTTAGTTGTGCAGGAGTACCGATATACTAAACAGATAATTTATAAGGAGATTTGTGTATTAGGAAGATTTATGCTATTAATAAACTTCGGTGGTTATAGGTCCAGAGATTAGGATATAGGAGTCATGTGTCATATCTCGAACACGGTCACATTAAAGCTTTTCCTCGTTATTAGCATTTACAATTTTGAATACAGCTCATCTCTTCCCTGAAAATTAAGTTTTTCGCCATTTTATAATAAATAATTATATAAATGTTTTTTTTAATAAATTATCATAACAGATGGCGCCACATAAACTTTTCAGTTTTATCCGGAATACTTATGCAACGCTTTGTTGTATTTTTTTAAAGTTATACAATGATACAGAGTGCAATTTCAATAAATTAATTTTTAATTTCTATTTTTTAGGAATATTTTTTGTCTAGTTGTCTAATTATTTCTCTTGTTCTATTGTCTAATTCTTTATTAACTGTTCTAAACTATAGTAGATCGCGAATAATTTTCTGTATCTATCAGTAATATAGATCACCGAGTTCAAATATTTGTTACGCTCGTTTTAATGCTATACAGTTTTATAACATATTTTCTATCTTAATTTCACAAGTTGGTTTTTTTACTGCTACAAGTTCTACCAAGACAGACATCAATGAATATATGGCGCTCAGAACCTGTAAAACAATATTTTAAAATTATTATATAGCCATACCTAAAGAGATTTCTATATCTAATACAATTTTTACGAATATAAAATGATTTGTGTACATGCAGTTATAAATGATATTTGTACAAGTCTAATAAAGTCTACTACGGTAAGAGAATATATTAAATGAACTTACTCGAATGAAAAAGTCCTTTTTAACATAAAAGAATCCGCCGATGTTTATTCCAAATGGAGTCTTGCCATATCTTTTCATAAAGTTTAGCATCTTTAAACAAAAAATTAAATTTGTTTTTCATATTGAATTTAAAAACCAATCGAAACAATTTTAGTTTATTTGTAAGTTATTACCTTCATTTTAGTTTCTAACGGTAGATCAGCAGAACACAATTTATCGATTTCGATGAATTTTCCGTACAGCTTGAAATGTTAAAATTAATATTATGAAAAACAGTTGTATAATTCTTATAAAAACTCCTATATAATATAGAAATATATGCAAAAATTTGCTTTCAAACGCAATTCAAAAGCACATTTACCCAATAAATCATAGTGTTTTACTAATTTATGTATCCTGTCATTTGTTCGTTTTTTAAATTATTTTAACGTGTGTTTGGAGAAAAAACAAATATGCTAACAAGTTTAATGCTTTATTACAAGGAACAACGAAGTTTAAAAAACTTACTCAAATATCATTTAAATCATTATCTTAAGCTTTTGTGTCTAATTAATACACGGTATTTGCACTCTATTTTAATGGTGAATTAGTGAATTAACCGTTTAAAATTTTAATTGAAATAAACTTTGTACTTTGTTTGATTAAATCACGATTTGTTTAGATCTTATAATATTGCCAATGATGAATATAACAAATAATAATAATAAATCCGTAAAAAGGCTAACAAAAATAATTAATTAAAGGTAATTTATTAACATTGCATTTTTACAGATTAAATTAGTCTGCCCAAACTACAACCCCGTGGCCATACCAGGCACACGGAAACATATTTGACAATCACTCATAACTTTTCTTAAAATTCTTTCCTCCATGTGAGTACTCAAAGCGCCTCTTTTAGAAAGCCTCTTATGGGTTCGGCAAAGTCCACAATGAAGTGACCGGGTGATGCTTAACGGAGTCAAACATATTCACTCGGACCGTCCACCACCCGAAAAATTCTTGTGGCATTTTCGTGCAGTTTAGATTCGAGCCCAGGGTCCCCACAACGGTAGGTTGCCACCGTAACCGCTCGGCCATCCAGCCATCGTCACTCCTAACTAATAGAAGAAGGCCATCTTTCAAAATTTCTTTAAGCATTTTCCGCGAATTAATTAGCAGAAATAGTTAAACAGGCCTGGGAAAAGAAAATAAGCAATCAAAAGATTTTTGTAGGAGAAAAAGAACACTTAAAAGCGAAATACGTCAGTTTTCCATTTATCAAAGGTCAGTGTGAGAAAATAGATAGAGAAACAAGAAAAATGAATAAAAAAATTCGCACCAAAATATGAAAAGTTATCATCTGGAATTAAAACCCGACAACCCACAAAGAAATGAAAACAACCACCAGAAGAAACAAGAAACATTGTATATAAAATCCCGTGTACGTGCAGCGCACAAAATTCTACATAGGAGAAACTAAACAAAAAATGAAAGTAAGACTGAAAGAACATATAGAAGATCTAAAACATCATAGACTCAACTCTGTCTTCCATGAACATTGTACAATAAATGATTGCAATATTGATCAGAATAATATAAAAATCTTACATAGAGAAACAGAAATATGTAATAGAAAATTGAAAGTATACCGGTAGAAATCCTTAAAAGCAAAAACTGTGTAAATAAAAATCTGAGTATAAAAAGAAATGAAAACTGGTTGAAAGTGCTATAAATAACATTCTGAAAATTAGAAATATAAATATAACCTGATCAAAAATAGTAAGTACATTGGTGGTTTACGTATAAAAATTTGACAAAAAATTAAAACCGTAAAAGAGTTTTGTGGTAATTATTGAAAATCACTTACTAAATAAAAATAAGAATTATCATAATTAAATAAATTCAAAAAATTTGATGAGGTTTGATAAAGGAAATAATTAACATTCTTACGCTGTGAGATGGCCAATTCACGATTGGGTGTTTTACCCAATCATGAATTGGCCATCTCACAGCGTAAGAATTAGCTGATTAGCACGGTATTGCACAGCAAAAGCAGCAGGAAAAACGAAGATATAATGAAACGCAAGTGAAGATACAACTGTTTGCTCTTTAACTGTTTTATTAAATTTTACCGAAAGAATAAAAAGGCACGTCGTATTTATTTTGTAAAGGTTATCTTTGGTTCAAAAAGAAGAATAAGCGAAGGTATGTTAATGGCGTATATATACAGATTTTGTCAATCAACGTATTTCTTGATTAGTACTGTATTTGCGATTTTAAACATTTGTTCAAACAGATATACAAGAATAATAAATGTGTAAGCGACATACATATAATGTATTCATCCAATAGAGCCCGGTTTGAAAAAATTGTGATCTTGGGTATGTCTTGTAAAACATCTGAATTCTGAATCATTTATATGTATTTATTACTATTACCTACTACTATTTATTATATGTATGTTACGTACTGTGTGCGTTTTTATAATTTTTTAGTTGACTGAAGAGAGGCATGTTAGGCCCGAAACGTGTAATCTAAACGCATATCAACTAAAATAAAAGATGAAGAAATTCCATGTGATCGATTATTAATCACACTACATAGTTTTTAAACAATCAATAAAAAAACTTTTATACGCGACTATAAAAAATTATATTATGAAATATAATATTCATTACAATAAAAAGTGCTTTTATGATTTCATACTTGTAACAGACTAATGAAAAGCTTATACAAATGGCGCCATATTTAAGTTTGTCTTAGATGCCAAATGTTCTAGCCACATATATAGGTATAAAAATAGTCTTCTTTGTGGTGGCAAATACAAAGATCGGATTTTTGTTTCAGATTTCGCCTCAATTACATAGCGATACGACTAAGTCGAACGAAGTCCTAGTGGCAAGCGTCAAATCCGACATAGGCCACTGTTTTTGAGCCAAGATGGCTGCCGAAACAGGTAAGGAATCGGCCATGTGTTTGTTCAGTGCCTTTGACCAAACAGTTTCTGTCGGGGACGACTACTGCGAGGACCAAATGGGGAACAAATCATTGAATTTAATCAAATTCTAGACTATATTGGGGACAGGAAACGTTGTCTTGTCGAAGATGAAGCCGTTTTTGATGCTAGACACATCGTATTTTGTGGATTAAACTCTAACAACAACACTGAAGTTCATGTTGCTTTAGTGTTGCAATTTCAGATAATGTCATTTTAATACATCTCAATTATAGGGAGAATGCACGTGCAAAGCGGGGCTGTCTGGTTTTTGTAAACATGTGATAGCATGTTTATTACACGTTAACAGGTGAGAAGTATTTAAATATTTTAAGCAGTATACACCATGTTCCAATATAAAAACATTTATTTATAATAATAGTTAAAATTAGTGCCAATCTGAAATCTGCCCTGCTGAGTCATTCAGTACTTATACACTTATGTTTTTATATTGGAACATGGTGTATACTGCTTAAAATATTTAAATATTTCTCACCTGTTAACGTGTAATAAACATGCTATCACATGTTTACAAAAACCAGACAGCCCCGCTTTGCACGTGCATTCTCCCTATAATTGAGATGTATTAAAATGACATTATCTGAGGTTGCAACACTAAAGCAACAACATGAAATTCAGTGTTGTTGTTAGAGTTTAATCCACAAAATATGATGTGTCCAGCATCAAACACGGCTTCACCTTCTACAAGACAACGTTACCTGTCGCTGACGATATAGTATAGAATTTTACATGAATTCAATGATCTGTTCTCCATTTGGTCCTCTCAGTATTCGTCACCGACAAAAACTGAATCGGCTCAGGCACTCAACAAACACATGGTCGGTTCCTTACCTGTTTCGGCAGCCATCTTAGCTGAAAAACAGAGCCCTCTGTCGGATTTTGCGCTTGCACATTGTTTAAAAATGACATAGAAATTCCATTTTTATTTTTCAAGGGTTTTCTAAATCTATTTACTTAATAAGAGAAAATAGGTTTAAATTTAACTTACCAAGGATGAGAACCGAGATAGCTGTAAACTTCCAACTGTAATTACGAGAAGGATAGTTATCAAAATAATAGAAAGTGCGAGACGCATTACATTATCACCATCAAAGAAAACCACTGCGCAGAAGATGAAACTTGTTTCATACACTGCGCTACAATATACGACTGGAAAATATGCTTCACATACTAAGTTTACTTCTTGTATATAAGTCCATAAATCCCAATGAGTTTGAATCAAGGTTTCGATTTTAGTATTCAGGAAAATTTCATCTTTTCTCAATTTGTCGACTACATCAGATAAATACGTGAATCTTTTCGAGAGCATTACTGCACCTGCACCTATAACAAGTATGCAAACGTTTATTTGTCCAGCTCCATAAATGAACAATAACGTAATATTGAGATTACAGAATGCGAGTTCAAACTGTGAATTAGTTATTTGTTTTAATGTAGGATACAGAAATAAGTCAATTACAGTAATGCCTGGAATTATTGCAAAAAATAAATTTGTAAGGCCAGTTATAAATACTGTTTGAATATCATGTGCTATTCGTTCCTCTCCTTCGTATCCACTGTTATTTCTAGGAAAATAAAGTCTCTTCCTTTTAAAAAAGCTAAATTGAAGAGACAAAAAAACAAAATAGGATATTAGAATAAATTTGATAAATATTTGATTTTTAGGGAACATTTGGATCCATCCGACACACACCAAATTGTCTGTTAGTTCCTGAGCAGAAAGTAATAAATTAGCCCACATAAAAATCTCTACAGTAGTTTGGTACAAAGAATATAACTTCGACAAATATTTCCTGTTTCCTATCGACTTCTTACAATCGCAATACATTATTTTAATTCCAAATACTTCTGACGGTAAGAGGACCGGTTGTAGAAAACACACAAAGCATAAACTTCGCTTTTTGTAACTTGTATACATTTTTTACTCTTAGCTATCGAAAGAGGTAACGTAAATGCAAAGTATTTCAGATCTGGATTTAGGTCTGCGATTCTGTCGCAACGTATTTCGCTAAATAAACTAAATGTACTGTACATTTTCATGAAAGGATATTACATAAACGATTGATTTTAGAGTTGCATTGCAATCACATGACTGTAGCTTTATCAGTGACCTTCACTTGTAAGCATATACCGTATTTTCAATACATTAAAAGCATCTTATTTCGCTTGTAAGATTTAAAATAAAGAGATCCACTGTTAGTTGGAGCTGTTATGAGGACGTGTTTGCACCAAGGCAATTAGGAAAGTTCCATATTGGCCAAAATTCTTCTGATATCTTTAACCATTTTTTCGGAGGTGTTGGCACGCATTCTTCTGTCATTTCTTGTATGATTGCAGTACTTACTTTTACAATTATATTATGCCCTCTTTCTTGACCTGGGTACCGATCTGTCGTACCCCCAATTGTTAAGCAAATAGGCCAGGGTACCGATTCATCGAAACCCTGTTAAAAATCGATTTTTATAAAATTTAACGACGACAGATGTCAGCACTTGACGGCAGCGTCTTGTTTATCGTCTGTTTTACATATTTTTGTCCAGGTGGTGTTTTGTTGACTGAAAAAATTTTAATTAATTCTTTTTTTTCTTAATATTTCATTTCCTGATAATTTTTTATTTTATTTTTATCACATTCATGCAATAATATTACTATAGTAAGTTTATTCAGCTATCAGAAGTCAACCTGTTATAAATATTTAAGTTGTGACCTTCAGTTCTGATAGTGGCCAGGTGGACTCCATCTCCGCTTAAATGGTGGTGACAAGACCCTAATCACCGGAGTTCGATCGGGGGTTCGCGCCTCACTCGGACGAGATGGCAGCGGGAGTTTTTTCCGGTTTTTTCTCCTTGCCAATGACGCCTGAATAGGGGCCAGCTTCCCCTCCAAGTCCTCCCGGATGGCATGCTGTCTCCCTTTCTCGCGGGGGTCATCTCTTATAAGGCCATCTTTGGTCACTTCGTGACCTCTCTCCTGTCTTCTTGGATTGGTCGTCTTCGATAAGACCACCTCTTCGGTCGCTATGCGATCCGCCCCACTGTTTTTTCCGGAGTGAAAAGCGACCAGCTGCAGCACTCCTCTATCAAAGGTTGAAGTGAAGGTTCAGTTCTGATATTTTAGATATTTTTTTAATTTTTATTTTAATCTAAAATATCAGCAAACGTTACATCTATTACTACCGGTAATCATATTTTTATTACAAAAATTTATATTATTGTTGGACATGACGTGAATAAAGTATATTAGTTCATTATATTAGTTAGTAGCAGAATAAAGCGATAATTTCACAACGAATAAACATACATGCATAATTGTTACATGGAATTGTTCCAAACAATATTCTAAGTCTTTCTGGCTCAGTGTCAGCAAAAACTAAGTAATTAGACAATGTTAGTTTTGACAAAATGTTACAAATTATCAAGTTTAAATGTCAGTTCTGATATATATTATTTTTTTCTTATAAATTTTTCTAATAAAATGTATTGAAAAATATCGTATTTAAAACTAAAGATATTAATAAATGTACATGATTTTTCATATGAATATAATGATAATTTGATTTTTGGTGAATTTTAAAAATAATATCGCCTGACCGACCTTGACTGACTTATATTGCCCTCAGCAGTTTTACAACATAAATGTAAACAAGAAGGTGTAGCAAATGGTCAGAAAAAAGTGCTCTAACCAAGTCGATAACTGTATGCTATAGTTAGGTAAGAGTCTCTGGTTGCCAAAAATCTGCAATAAAGTTAAACAAGTCATTTTTTGTTTCAGATTGTGACTGCAAGAAAACATGGGCTTTACTGCGTGATGCATTCCGACGTGCCATAAAAAACGAAAAGAAACTAAAAGTGGACAAGCTAGTGTATCTAGGAAAAAATGGAAATATGAGGACGAGATGTCTTTTCTGTTGCCATATTTCAAGGAAAGACCCGCTATTGGCAATGTTCCAGCTAACCATGTAGACAAAAATAGTGATGCTGAAGAAAATTGCTCTGATGAAGATAATCAAGCAAGGTCAGCTTCTCCTGAAGCTATAATAGCACACTTCACTCCACCTCCAAAGCGGTCAAATATTACCGAAGTAACTGTGACCCAGCCATCTACCTCTAAAAAGATGCATTCAATTTCAGGATTTTCACAAAACTACGCGCCAGTGCAAAACTAAAATTCGCAAAGAAATAATTCCGCAACCTATTTCTAGTGAGACTCCTTCAAACACGCTAATGAAAGTTATATTTGAAAATAAAGCCAATTTCATTCATAAAGCGACATTCAGCAATTTTTTGATACTATCGTTACCACAGTTCAGTCATTCCCTCCTCGAGATAGAGCAATAGCAAAAGCTAAAGTATTTAGAGTGATATCAGAAATTGAGCTAAACATTCTAAGAAGAGGTTCAAGTACCCATTCTGAATATGAAGGTTCGCATGCATCGTATGAAACGCAAATACCAGAACAACAAAACGATTTGTATAACAAAACATCACCACAATCGCCTTCACCCGGTTCAGTACAATGGAACAACTTTTCTAATGATAAGTCATGACTACAAGGAGTCAATAATATCCAAGAACCAGAAATACAACGACTGGACAGAATACAAAAAAATAACACCTGAATACTCAGTACAACATTACTTTACTACATATGTCTCAGAATAAAGCAAATTTTGTTATATCTATAATAAGTTTTCCTGAACCAAATTTTGTACCAAAATCGAGAAAAGGGGTAGTTGCAGGTACTCTTAGTAACCTTTTGTAAAATTTTAATATCTACATGAATAATAAAGTTCTTACCTCAAACAAACAGCTACTTTTTCTCTAGGCGATAAAGACTCCTTGAACTTTGTGTCTTGCTTAGTTATCATTTGTTTAATTCTAGTTACAATGGTCTCGAACTCATATTTACTCATCCTAAAATATTTCAAAAATCTGTCCTCATTGTTCACAAGCTCCTTCAATAACACTGGTCAACAGCCTAAAAGCTTCCGAAACAAAAGTAGCTGAATAAAACTAATTCAACGGTGCTGAATATGAATATGNTGATAATTTTTTATTTTATTTTTATCATATTCATGCAATAATATTATTATAATAAGTTTATTCAGCTATCAGAAGTCAACCTGTTATAAATATTCAAGTTGTGACCTTCAGTTCTGATAGTGGCCAAGTGGACTCCATCTCCGCTTAATGGTGGTGACAAGACCCTAAACACCGGAGTTTGATCGGGGGTTCGCGTCTCACTCGGACGAGATGGCAGCGGGAGTTTTTTCCGGGTTTTTCTCCTTGCCAATGACACCTGAATAGGGACCAGCTTCCCCTCCAAGTCCTCCTGGAAGGCATTCTGTTTCCCTTTCTCGCGGGGGTCATCTCTTATAAGGCCGGCTTTGGTCACTTCGTGACCTCTCTCCTGTCTTCTCGGATTGGTCGTCTTCGATAAGACCACTTTTTCGGTCGCTATGCGATTGGCCTTACTGTTTCTTCCGGAATGAAAAGCGACCAGCTGCAGCACTCCTCTATCAAAAGTTGAAGTGAAGATATTTCAGTTCTATCTAAAATATTTCAAAAATCTGTCCTCATCGTCCACAAGCTCCTTCAATAACACTGGTCAACAGCCTAAAAGCTTCCGAAACAAAAGTAGCTGAATAAAACTAATTCAACGGTGCTGAATATGAATATNTCAAAAGTTGAAGTGAAGATATTTCAGTTCTATCTAAAATATTTCAAAAATCTGTCCTCATCGTCCACAAGCTCCTTCAATAACACTGGTCAACAGCCTAAAAGCTTCCGAAACAAAAGTAGCTGAATAAAACTAATTCAACGGTGCTGAATATGAATATGACAATAAAAACGTTATCTTGGCTCTAGTTTTTAAGATTTCGAACCAAATATGTCAAATTTTTGGAAAAATTGCTATTTTTCTATAGTTCTTGAAATGTATTCCTATACAGCTTAAAGTACATTTACTTGAATGTCTGTGGAAAGAAAATAAAACAATCATTTTTATGACAGCTCTCAATATATGGTACAAACAATGCAAACGGAGACTTTTCATTGACTCCTCCAAGGTGAGCCTTAAAGCTATTTTGTTACTGTTGTGTAACATAAGTTTTCTATTCATATTAGCCATGCAAAGTACATGAAAGAATCATACAAAAGCATAAAGCAACTTCTTGCAAAACTAAATTATCAAGAACATAAAAGGAAAGTGTGATGTAATTTCAAAGTTATAGCATTATTACTTGGACTTCAGCTGGGGTATATACGAAGTACTGTTGTTTTCTCTGTGAGAGGAATAGCAGAGACCGAGTAAAACATTTCGAAAGGAGAGACTGATCATAAAGGAAATCCTTCAAACCTGGAACAAAAAATGTTATTTCTGAACTATTAGTAAAACGAAGTTTGATCATACTACCATCGTTGCATATAAAATTAGGATTTATGAAAAACTTTGTCAAAACCATGGATCGAAATGGCCCAAAATTTAGTTTTTTAGAGAGACATTTCCAAACATTAGTGAGGCAAAAGTTAGAGGGGATATTTGTAGGTCCACAGATTTCCAAGCTTCTCAAAAACACGCACTTTGATAGAGTACTAATCAGTGGCGTAGCGTAGTGGAAGGGCGGGGCGGCCCTTTTAGGGGGCGGCAAAATTTCACAATAAATAATAATAATATCTTGTAAAAATTTGAACCATTCTAATCTATATTTGCGTCGCGCCTACAATAGTGAAATCGTCCGGACAGTCCGGGAATCGGCTCACGTCCGGGTGAACTAGTAATTTCATTTGAGGATATCCTGCGCAACCTTTTTATTGCCTGTACGATTCATTCGCATTCATATACACCACCACTATTAAATAGAGCTATTTTAAATTAAACAGATCGCTGCACTAGCACGGAATTTTTCATTGCTTGTTCCGTGACAAAACTGAATTTTAGTCTTTTAAATTGAAATATCTAAATAGGGGGGCGAAATTTTCCTCCGCCCCGGGCGGCTGACACCCACGCTATGCCACTGGTACTAATAGGTGCTGGAAAAGAAGGTTGGAATGCTTTCAGGATGGTGATAAACAATTTTCTTGGAAATCACAAAGCTTCTAATTACAAACAAGAAATTACAAATTACAAATAACATGCTGTCGTGTTATGAAAAGATGGGATGCAACATGTCATTGAAAATGCACAAATGTACTTTTTGCATCTTTACATTGACTTTTTCCTTGAAATCTGTAGGTCTGTCAGTGACAAACATGGGGAGCATTTTCACTAAGACATTGCTTACATGGAAAAGTGATACCAAGGGAAATAGAGTCTGGCAATGTTAGCAGACTACAACTGGAACATTACATGTGAAACGCTTGCAGATTCATACAAGAAGTCTGTAAATAAGTGTCATACATGCGAGTGATGTCCTGGGTATTTTATACTTTCACTGTTTATTTAGTTTTTATGTATCAAAAAGTGTTCTGGTGGTTTCTGTGTTCCAACTCGAATTATGCGCATGTATTCAGATGTATATTATGCGATTTATTAAACGTTGATGTATCTTGTAAACTTGAGCTAATTCTAGTTTTTATAACCATTTTTGAATTCAGCAAGTCGAAATCATTAAAAAACAGCTTGTTTTGTTTCCGAAACAAAAAGCTTTTATTTGTGGACCTGTGTAATGTGTAGAGTTCTTCTTTTATTTTCGTTTTACATACATGAAATGAATAATTCAATTAATTCATCGTTAATATCCGCAGCCCTAAAATCAACAAATGCAGATTTTCTTAAAAGAGAAAATATCTTTGAATAGGATATTACGCAAACGATTGATTTCTGTTTGTATCGCAGTCACGTGTCAAAACCGCATCGGTAGCCTTCAATAGTATAATAGGAAATGCACAATATTGATCTCTTAAAGCATCTGGTTTTATTTTAAATTTATCCAAGATTCCACAAATTTGTACTTGACTCAATTTTCTTGTACAAGCGAAATACAAGATAAACAATAATTAGAATACTTACTTCAATCAGAATATTTAAATCTTAAAAAGAAAATAGCACGATTTTAAGGCATTTTCATAATACACTTACTAATGGAAAGATAAATTTACGTCGGTAATGTAATTTCAGTGACGTGACTGCAATAGAGCACAAATCAATTGTTTGCGTAATGTCTATTTAAAAGTGTTTTCTATTTTAAAAAAAAACCCTGCATTTGGTTTCTCTACAAAAATATGTTGCATTAGAGCTGCACAACTAAAGTTGCATTCAGATCTAAAACTTTTAGTATTTACATTCCGTCTTTCTATAGCTGAAAGTAAAACATGTATCCAGGTTACCCAAATAGCAGTTTGTGCATTGTATGTTTTCTACAACCAGTCCTTGCAACATTCCAGATATTTGGAATTAAAATTATGTACTGCGATTGTAAGAAATCTGCCAAAAAATGGAAATATTTGTCGAAGTTATATCCTTTGTACCAAACTGCTATAGAGATATCTATGTGGACAAACTTAGTACTTGCTACCCAAGAAATAACGGATAATTTAGTATGTGTCGGATGGATCGGAATGTTTCCCAACAATCAAATACTCCTAAAATTTATTATAGCTACAATTGCTATTTTTATAGTTTTTCAATTCAGTTTGTTTAAAAGGAAAAAATTTTATTTTCCAAGAAATAACAGTGGATACGAAGGAGAAGAAGAAGAAATGACTGATGTCATTCATAAATTTTTTATTTGTGGTGTTACAATTTCATTTTTGTCAATAATTTCAGATATTACTATAATTGACTTGTTTCTTTATCCTACTTTGAAGAAAATAACGGATTCAGATTTTGAGCTGGCATTCTGTAACCTGAATATCACATTAATGTGCATTTATGGAATTGGACAATTATATTGCTGTGTACTTTTTATAGGGGTATGGGCCGTCATTATCTCGAAGAGATTCAAGTATTTATCTGATGCCGTCGACGAGTTGAAGAAAGAAGATAATTTCCTGAAGAATAAAATCGAAACCTTAATCGAAACTCATTGGGATTTATGGACTTATATACAAGAATTGAACGTAGTATGTGAATCATACACTCCAGTCATTTACTGTTTTGGAGTATATGAGACGAGTTTCGTCTTTTGCGCAGTGTTTTTCTTTCAACTTAATGATGTAACGCGTCTTGCATTTTCCATTGTTTTGATAACTTTCGTGGTGTTATTTACGATTTTAAGTTTTCAACTATCACGGTTCTCATCTTCGGTAAGTTAGATTTAAACCTATCTCTTCTTTTTAACTAGATTTAGAAACATTCTTGAAAAAGTAATATTGAAACTTTTATTAATTAAAATGGGATGTTTATAACCTATTTACGAACAATAAAGTAATAATTTATTCCAAGTGTTTTAAGATGAAAAACGGATGAAAAGATGAAATTTTTTCCAACATAATTAAATGTTTTTTCTATTCCTATTCAAAATATGAGCTATGTGGAACGATCTTTACATGAAGAGTTTTTACATTTTAAGCAAAAGTGTGAAAGTTATTTCAACAAATATATTTAGTTTTAGCGCGAGAATTTGAATTTGACATCCATAGACAACGTGGGCAAGTCTCGCTGACTTGTACCCGATTAAGAGGTAGAAGTAATATATCCTTTTACCTCCGGTTCCTCACATTAGCATTAGTTATATTTAAGTATATATTTTTGTAATTTCTATTGATTTGCTTTTCTTTGTTATGAACATTTTAGTCATTTGATACGGGCGTTATTTTTGGGGAGGATGTCAATGGTCTTCTGACAGTTCTTTAAAAAAATTAATAAAGAAGAGCTTAATTAATTAATTTTCTAGATTAAAGAATAAAGTTTAACTATTTGTTCTATACGTTCAATAGGCAATTATATTTCACATTTTGTGGCAAGTGAATACTTGCAGTTACAAATTTCTTTCAAATATCAGACAAATCATCATCTAAAGCTATTTTTTCAGATAATGCTTTGCAATTTATTTAATATTTTTATATTTAACTTTAATGATTTTTCTCAATCATTTCTTAATTAAAAGTGACACATTTTCGAATAAGTCTCTTTGTATTTGTATATAGTCCAACAAGCTAAACTAGTCCACATAGAGTAGCTTAGACAAAGGTTTATACATGGAGTAAGTATAAATGGAGTGGACATTAAAAGCAAATTCATGCTTAACTACTGCGAGCGATCCTGGTGGTTGGGCTGTACACACCAACTAATCAACACATCGCTTATTGCAACAGGGTAAAAGTTAATTGTTACTTCAGCCTCTAGGGTCGCTCCAGTGTGGTGGGCAATATTTAAAGCACAGAGAGTATAGAGACTGTCCACTCCGTTTATAATTACTCCATGGGTCTATAAACACAAGATTAGGACACCAATGTTCCTTATCATGGCTACTAGATAAACTAGTTGGTGAGCAGAGCAGAATTTTCTGCCTAGAGTTTCTTTTGCTCACTAGGAACGTTGCGGTTACGATTTAGACTTAAAGTGGGTCCAGTGTATACAAAACATGTATAAAACGGATGATGTAACGATACTTTTGAATATAAATTAAGACCTTTCCGAATTTAATTAAATTCACAGAAAGAAACTTTTGGGTCTTTTTCTAAATTGCAACTTTATGCATCCTAATAAATGACATAAAGTTATGCTTAAGACGACATAAAATTACACGATTAATTTTTATTTTTTACATAAACAGTTACTTAAAAGTTTCAAAATTATTTATCTAACAAAAATAAATCGTCATCACGGCTTCTGTGTTTATCTACCAAAACACAGTGGTGTCACCAGGAGATTTATAATTATGTGACCTGAAGGCCCTCCTGGTGTCACCACTGTGTCACCACTGTGACACCAGGAGGGCCTTCAGGTCACATAATTATGTGGATCCAATTCAGACGTAATCGTAATGAAAAAAGTGTTTCCTGTTCCATTCTGCAACGAAGCGTAAAAATAGATAGATTTAAAAATTATATTTTATAAAATTGCAGGTTCTACTTACAACCATTTGAAATAACGTTCGTCTTTATCAAAAACAAATCTTTCATATAGGTTACGTTTTAAATTTACCTTACATTCATCACTGCAACAAAATAAACAAGTTGGAGAACATCTATGAATCAGCAAAAAAAAAATGCTTACCTTACAAATTTCTTACAAAGCTTACAAAGCAAGATGGCGTGAGTGATTAAACAATCGTGAGACGATTGTTTAATCACTCACGCCATCTTGCTTTGTCATTCATATTATATGACGACTCTAAACTTAAATGTTTTAGTAGCCACTTCAGCATAGATCTTACAATCGTCGCATTGTTTTAACTTGAAATTATCAATTGACTGTCTGTTTTTTTCCAGTTTTAAAAAGCTTTTAAATTGCTTTATATTTTCGCCTTCGGAAGAAGTTTAAACTGTGATTCTAAAAGAGTAACCTGTATACCTTCAGACAGAATCTCAAATTGTGAATTAAAGCATCGCTCATCTTAAAAATAGAACATGAATTTATACACTGGAAGGTATTTCAACTCCCAAATAAACACGTTCTCCCCGTCGCCATATTCTCTACAGAAGAGAAAAATCTTGTTTTCAATGTAAAATTTGTTTTTATAAAACCAATACTGTATATGAAAATTAACCTGCAGTAGAGTAGCGCTATAATTCTTAATATTTCAGACCATATAATATAAAAGCTATTAGGTCTTTAATTAACAAAAAGCGTGTTAATCACGTTCCATCTTTTGAATGCAGAACTTGTAGTTAAACTTCCGAGTAAATAACATTAATAACTGGTCACGGCTCAGCCCAACATTAACTCTAGCTACAGTTTTACCCCAAAATACATACTTGTTTATAGCATTTTTATACACACATTGTTTAATAATGTTGACTTTGTTTTGAGTGTAAGAATCGTTATATATAACTAATTGACCGGTAACTAAAGTCAAACAGCTAGAAACATTGAGCATGTATAAAATGTATTCACTAACTTATATTAGATTGTCAATGGAACACTGGGAATTGCTGACAGGTGTTTTTTACAAAGACATATTACAGACTATGTGAAGGACACAATATATAACATGTCTGCTAGCAGCAAGGTTTTAAGAAAATGGGATTCATAAGTATAATACTATATAAAAATCGGATGGGGTGAGTAAATTTTAATCGTGGGTAAAGCAGTGAATACATTCAACTTATATTTGTAATGTACAGTATGTTTAATATAATATAAAATTGCTATTAATTCATAAACTGAAATACTAAATACAGAAGTTTATATACAAATTGAATAATCGTCTTTAATATTATTAACTTCAAATTTTCTAGCTTTACGGAAAATTCATCGAAATTGATAAATTGTGTTCTGCTGATTTACCGTTAAAAACCAAAATGAAGGTAATTCAAATAAATTCAAATTTTTTCGATTGTTCTATAAATTTAATACATTAAAAAGCCATTTTATTTCTTTAAAAAGATGCTGAATTTTATGAAAAGATACGGTAAAACTCCATTTGGAATAAGCATCGGCGGATTCTTTTATGTTAAAAAGAACTTCTTCATTCGAGTAAGTTCATTCAATATATTCTTCAACTCATTATTAAACTTCTTGTTACAAATATTATTTATAACTAACTACATCTATGCAAATATATTTATAAGTCATTCTTAAAAATGAATAAATACAGAAATTTGTTGATGTATATAATAGTTTTTATATGTTATTTTACAGTGTATTAGTGCCATATATTCAGCGCTGTCTGTCTTGACTGAACTT
>NW_019384986.1:71485-101851 GCF_000671375.1 Centruroides sculpturatus | reverse complement strand
TAATGTACATTTGTTCAGGCCCACAAATGGAATGGCCCGACATATTCGGAACAGATTACTCGTGAAAAATTCGTGGGGTTACTCACACGGATTTGATCACAAATTTTCTATGACAGTAGCTCGAGGCTTTAATTAAGACTGCATACGTGCCGGGCTGTGATTGGCTGGACTCGTAGAAAACGGATTTATAAAACCGGAACGTATCTACCTTGTTATGGGGGTTGACTGTATTATTGTTTAAAGATCAAACACTGGTGGTGTATCATGTGAAAAGAACCTATTCCTAGTGTAGGATACTTGTATGGTGATGGGGAAAAAAGAGGATGAAGACAAAGCAACTGAACTATCTCACTCAGATATTTTAAACTTTAGCAACAATAACTAACGTCCCAGAGAAACAGAATATGGGGCCTGTGAACGAAGATGTAAAAATATAGAACTAATATTATTTTACAAAATATATTATATAGCAAACAATAGCTAGTCACCAGTCAAGAGTCATGTTGTCAGTTGTAGTGGGATGAAAGATTGAATTGTCAGAAGGATTTTGAAATACCATAAAGCCTAGGAGTTCGAGGCACTAAAAGGATTTGAAATACCTTAAAGCCTTGTGGATACTAAAAAATAAAGGAGGCTTTTTTAGTGCCCAGAAGGTGGAAAGAATGATAACCAAAAACGTTCAAGTTAGACAAAATATTTTTGAACTTATAACTTTTTTTTGGTTTTCACTCTTTCTGCCTTGTGGGCACTAAGAAGGTTTTCAGTCCACAAACAACATATAACAACAGATTTATTCTGTTTAATGACTTACATAATATTGTTATACGACCTGTCAGAAAACTAAAACAGTCTATAGACTAATACTTATCTGAAAACCATGTTTTACTGTAATTTAAACAGGGATAATTAAAACCATTTTAATGATGCATACTGCAAACATTTTATAATAAGTGTTATATGTTGCAAAATCTGGACAAAGCACGTAACCATCTGAACAACCTTCTCCAAGAATGGGAAATTCTTCATGCACTCTGTATAAATGTAAACTTTCAGTCCGGCTTAGAAATATGTTGGCCCATCTTACAAACAGGGGCATTGGTTCTGCTTCACATGTAATAGTTTTAATCCTTTTACTTCCAATTTTTTTCAGCTTTGGTCAGTTGTGTATTATTCTCTTCTACTCTTGATTAACTTATATCACATATCAAGCTTTTTGGAATTCCCATACGTTTTAAATGTTCCACGGTAAAAATTTACTCTTGTTCAAAATTCAACTATAAAAATTACCAATGATTCTTCTGTTTGTTTTCTTTTAGGCCTTTCATCTCTAAAAGTCAAACGATTAAAAAAAAATATTCCGAATAGAATAATTAACTCACGTGCAGTAGAAAACAAAAATAAAGTTATTCCAGATTTTTAGTTTGCATGCCTACATTTACTAGTTATTAATTAGCATTAAAGAATAAAATATTTTTTCATGGTTTTAGAATTGTATGTGAGCTAAGTAAAGTAATGGCAATACAGTCGACCCCCCTATAACACGGGTTCCTATAGTTCGGATTCCTATATCACGGCGAAAAAATTGCGACAGTATTCGTACAAAAATGCTAAAAAAAACTCCTATAATTCAGTCAAACGTCATCGCTGACTCGTGTCGCGACAGGATTGGTCGAATCTAGACCAATAGCGGATATTGCACAAATCGTTGAGTTTAAACGAGCAGTGAACCTACTAAACACCATTTATTATTTAACGGGCATAAAAATTATATTTATGTTAATGATGTCTCCAAAGTTCAGCGAATTTTTTGTAAAAAAAAAAAAATAATTTATCAGGAAGCACTCGAGCGCCATTCGATGACAAGCTCCACGACGAAAACAAGCTTAAGCAATGGCGTCGTTGAACGGTGCACACTCGGTAAGGAATCCTAGACCAATAGCGGATATTGCACAAATCGTTGAATTTAAACAAGCAGCGGACTTATCAACATAATGANATGTTATTTTACAGTGTATGAGTGCCATATATTCAGCGCTGTCTGTCTTGACTGAACTTTTAATTGCAAAGAAGCCATCTTCTTGTAAAATTAAGATTGGAGACATAATACAATAACGTTATTTTGTCTCACAGGCTGACTCAGACACTGACGTGAAAGCTTGAGCGTAAGCAGACTTAATACACAAAATAACGTTAAGTATTGAATAACGTTAAGTATTGATTAACGTTAAGAAGACAGATGTTATGTGTTTTTCAACCTGTAGTCTCGAAGATTTCTAGTTAGTTTTAGAGATACGTTGCAGTACGTCTTTTGCCGTCTGGTATTCTTGATTTCTCTACCTGGGATGCTTTAATAATGGCAACCAGCTCATAGTCGGATAATTCGACAGCTCGTTTTGGCTTTAGTAATCAGGTTTATAAAAAATAACTTAATATTTGCATACCTCATTTTCGTTTGTATTCTTGTCCAATTTGCACAACCTCAAATAATGTAGTTACTGAAGCTACTGGGCATGGTTAAAAGTTAAGAGAGCCTAAGCCAATTATTCCAGATATTACGGTTTACAGAAGTACAGAATATTTAGAGACTTTTCACAAATAGGCCACATATTGATTATTGACAATGTGTGACATGCCATAATAAGCAAAAATTGAAAAAACTTATAAGCAGGCATAAAATTAATAAATACAAATGTATTCTGACAGTTTAAGAGTTAATTATACTTTCTATTTGCAAAATTTCCTCAACTTTAACACAAAATAAGAAAAAAGTGAACTTTTATAAAATTTGTGGGATTTTTCCGGGATGAGAAAAATTTCCCGGGATATTTCCGGCATTAAAAAACAGCCGAGATTCCGTTGAAGAAACTTCAGTGCCAATGCACCCCGACACGGCGCAAAATAAAAACAACAAAGCTCCAGTTGACGTGTTTATATTAAAAAGTTATCAAAGAAGTCGTACATTGTAGTGAATAAAACTTTCAATAAGTGTTACGAAAGTGCCGCCTGAGACAACCGTTTCATATTCACACGTCATGCGCCGCCCCTGTGACTACATAATAATTCTGAAGAGAAAACTTTTCTATATATATGTGACCACATGATTGGCACCTCTTTGATGCCTTTCAGAACTGACACTACCGTGTCTTCCGGACACGGAAATTTCGATGGCCGTTACGTTAGTTTTCCCGCGAGCGGTTGCGTTGAAGGCTTTCGGACTCGGAATGAAGGCGGATGAAGACAATCAGAAGACGTAAACTCCACAAAGTTATCATTTAACAAAATACCCGTTTATTAATCGACACTATCTATTTACAAGCTATATACAGATGCTTAGCGGAGGCTAATAATATAGAGGTTGAGGCGAAAGTACAAACGTTAAACTTGTATGGCAAACAGAAGTACACGTTTCACGTTTTAAGCCAAAGTAAAAGACGTTGCGGCGCTCGTTCACAACATCACGTGTGACTCGGTGAACGTCGCGCATTGACTCACGGGAAAATTGTTGAAAAAATGGCGGATATATTTAACATCGAGAGTTAACACCAAAGGTAAATAAATAAATTAAACTATTTTAAAGTATTTATAGGATGTTTAATAACACTAAATAATTATTTTCAATTAGCGTTGTGTCTCCTACCGTACGATCGGACGATAGGACTACCTCATACTTCTGTCAGGAAAGTAGTGGCTTATATAAATTCGAAAGCACCTCAGAAAACTAATTTTTTGAAAATTTACAAACGTATTACGCTGTTGATAATAGAAGATGCCGTGGAAGAACAAACCTACCTTAAGATAACTTATTATGAAGATAAATATATGTAATTATATTAATTATATGTAAATTCCATAGGCGCTTAGCATCACTTGCTAAAATATTGAATAATTTAATAATTTCTGAATTAAAATCGTCTGTTTCTTTACAATATTATTCGTAAATGCTTACATAAGCATTATTTTAATAAAATACTCCATAATTTTAATCACAAAAACACAAACACAAAGAAGTTTAAGGCGATCGTCTACTCGCCATTCTAGACGTAGCAAACGCCGTTAACGACCGTATAGAATTGCCAGATGGTGTTGCTCGTCTGTCCGCCGTTCACATTCTGGGATGAATACGTCCGCCTCAACCTCTCTAATATGACATATAAAATCCTAGCATTAAGATCGGGACTCTGACTGCGAGAGTTATAAATCGAATGTTCGGTAGCTTCTTCCTCCAGTCTGTTTAGTCGTTTCTCACACTCAATATGTATATTAGACAACCAATCTAACTTTTGAAGACGATTCTTCCAGTTTCGAGAGAATAGTATCAAAACGTTCCTCAAAATAATAATAATCATCTTCTGAGCCCGAGAAGATTCTTTCGAGGTATTCGAGTAGAAATCTCCTGTGATGAAAAGTAATCGTCCAATCGAAATAATTTCAATGTTTGTTCACTTGGTAATCGACGATGTTTAATAGCAGATTTCGGGAAGAAAGTGGTGTACAAAACATCAGTCTGGATTAAGTTCAATTTCTCCGATAATAAGTAAAAAGAACAAAATTAAAAAAAAATCTTCAATAAAGTCAATTGATCTCAAACAGTTCAATTGTAGATTACAAAAGTAAGTCGTTATAAAATACGCCAACAGCCGGCAGTGTAAAAATCTACCCTCATATGTTTATATTTAGTTAAGTTAAATTTTAAGTTTATATTTAGTGCCAAACTTTCATAAATATATAAGAAGCTTTCTCTTGAGGGTTGGCATTTCAATTCGAATTTTTAGAAAGTATGAAAGGCGTATGTTAAGTCTTATCTTTCATCATTTTGCACCATCCAGGATGTAAAGAATAATGAGCTTGAAAAATAGCCCATTATAAACTGAATCTGAAATTCTCGGTAAAGTATTTACTTTACTTCCGTCGATAAATAGTGAGAGTGAAACATGCCTTCAGCTTCCAAGAAACGTAGTTTACGCTTTGTCTGTTTTTAGAACAATTTTCCTGTCATGATAGATAGTTAAAATAAAAATGATGTGCTGACACAAAGCCTCCTCTTGGAGGCTTTGTGTCAGCACATCATTTTTATTTTAACTATCCAAGAGGAGGCTCTGTGTCATGGCACACCTAGCATCATTTCGCAGCACACCAGTTTCGGAGCTCTCTTCCATTGCAACATACTTCACGAAAGAAATCGTGGATATGAGTCATAACTAGTGATACTTTCGATAATACCGAAAGGTTCGAAATCCAATAACAACAAATGTTATATATTCCAAGTAAAATCGCGCGTGAATTTATTGGTTGATTGTGTCTTTGGTGCGTACTTGCGGATTTATGTTCGAATACACAACGTAGACGCAATATTCTGTTTCTTGAATACCAACATTGGTATTATCGACAACAGTTAAGAATCGAGCCACAAGCCAGTTATGGATTAGAAAAAGTTAATCGATTAATCGTACACCATTTAATTATTAAGAAGTCGGTAATCGAAACATCAGATTATTAGGCAAACCTGTCAAATTTCTTTTTACCGATTTACATTCCGGAATTACGTCACTGACCTGAAAATCGGTGCTTAAAGTTTCCGACTGGGAGCCAAATTGATCACAAGTATTGTTAAGCGAGCCACAAATATTTCCTGTATTTAATAGGCACGAAAAGATAGCCTACTTCTATCTAAACAAATCATGATTTAATCGAACAAACTACAAAGTTTATTTCAATTAAAATTTTTAACTTTTAATTCACCAATTCATCATTAATAATCGCAGTCCTAAAATAAACAAATGCAGATTTTCTTAAAACAGAAAATATTTTTAAATATGATATTACGCAAATTATTGATTTCTGTTTGTATTGCAGTCACGTGTCATAACCGCATCGGTGGCCTTCAACGGTAAAATAGGAAATGTACTGTACAATATCGATGTCTTAAAGCATCTGATTTTATTTTACATTCATTCAAGATTCCACAAAATTACAGTTGAGTCAATTAGTGTTGTAACAAGCGAAACAGTAGATAAGTAATACTTAGAATACTCACTTTAGGCCAGAATATTTAAACCTTATAAAGATAATAGCATGATTTTAAGGCATTGACATAATACATTTACTAATCGAGAGATGAAATTGCATCGGTGATGCAATTTCAGTGGCGTGACCGCAATACAACACAAATCAATTGTTTGCGTAATATCGTAATAAAAAAGAAAACCTGCATTTGGTTTATTTATATGTTGCATTAGAGACGCAGAACTGAAGTTGAATTCGGATCTAAAAGTTTTAGTATATACATTTCGCCTTTCGATAGCTAAAAGTAAAACATGTATCCAGGTAACCAGAAGCACAGTTTGTGCATTGTTTGCTTTCTACGACCAGTTCTCTGGTCGTTAGAAATATTTGGGATTAAAATGATGTATTGTGATTGTAGCAAGCCTACCAAGAAATGGAAATATTTGTCGAAGTTATATTTTCTGTACCAAACTGCTATAGAGATATTTATGTGGTCGAACATAGTACTTGCTACCCAAGAGATAACGGACAATTTGGTGTGTGTTGGATTGATTCGTATGTTTCCTAAAAATAAAATACTCATAAAATTTATATTGGTTACAATTGGTATTTTTACAGTATTTCAATTCAGTTTCTTTAAAAGGAAGAGGCTTTATTTTCCTAGAAATAACAGTGGATATGAAGGAGAAGAAAAAATGACAGATATCATTCAGATAGTTTTTATTTGTGGCATTACAGTTTTATTTTTGTCAATAATTTCAGTGATTACTGTAATTGACTTGTTTCTTTATCCTACTTTGAAGGAAATAACTGACTCAGAGTTTGAGCTGGCATTCTGTAATTTGAATGTTACATTAATGTGCATTTATGTAATTGGACAATTAGATTGCTGTATGCTTGTTATAGGTGCAGGTGCAGTCATGCTCTTGAAAAGATTCATATATTTATCTGATGTAGTCGATAAATTGAAAAAAGAAGAAAATTTCTTAAATACTAAAATTGAAACCTTGATTAAAACTCATTGGGATTTATGGACCTATCTACAAGAACTAAACCTAGTTTGTGAAGCATATTTTCCAGCTGTATATTGTTTTGCAGTGTATGAGACAAGTTTCATCTTCTGCACAGTGTTCTTCTTTGACCTTGATGATGTAATGCATCTTGTATTTTCTATTTTTTTGATAATTTTCGTGGTCTTATTTACGATTTTCAGTTTTCAAGTATCACGATTCTCATCTTTGGTAAGTTAAACTTAAACCTATCGTGTCTTGTTAACTAGATTTAGAAACATTCTTATAAACATAAAATTGAAACTTTGATCAATAAAACCGGGATGTTCAAAACCTATTTACGAACAATAAAGTAATAATTAATTCTAAAAGTGTTAAGATGATAAACCACTGAAAAGATGAAATATTCTGCTACGTTTAATTAAATGCTTTCTCTATCGATGTATTCAAAATACAGTATAGGCATTGTGAAACAATCTTTACATGAAAGCCTTTTTACATTTTCAGCACAATCGTAAAGATTATTTTAACAAATTTATATATTTTTTATTTATATTTTTAGTTCTTTAGTATATTTATTTTTGTCAATTCTAGTGATTTTTTTCGTTATTTGCATTTTAGTCGTTTGTTACGGGCGTTATTTTCGAAAATGATATCAATAATATTGTGACATTTCCTAAAATCAAAGAAAAGAATTAACTAAGAAGTGCTTAATTTTCTAGAATGAAGAATAATGTTTAACTATATATTTTATACGTACGTTTGTTCAATAGACAATTATAACATTTTGTGAAAAACGAATACTAAGTTTCACAAATGTCTTTTAAATATCAGACAAATCGCCATCGAAACCTATTTTTCAGATAATGATTTGAAGTTTGTTTTTATATTTTTATTCTAAACTTTTATTATTTTTCTTAATCTTCTATGTTCATATGCATCTTTACATTACAGAAACTGCAAGAGAGCATCGATTTATAAATTTCTATAAATTAAGATTAGAACAAGGTGAAAAAAACCTTTCTCACAAACTTTACATAAAGTAAATTTCATTACAATATGCTATTTGTACTATAGTACATTAGTCGCAATTATTATAAAATAATTTATTTAATTTAAATAACTGAAAGTTTTAATTTCAAATATTTTAAATTTGAATGCACGTTTTTAGTTTACGTACAGTACAACATATTATAATAAATTTATTCTCTTTAATGAGTAGCATAATGTTGTTTTACAATCTCAGAATACTAAAACTTTACCACAAACAGTGTATAGACCAGTACTGATCTGTGAACCATGCTTTAATGTTGTATTTTAAACAAGGTGAATTAAAACCGTTGTAATGATGCCTACTGCAAACGTAATAGAATAAGTGTTTAATATTAACGCTGTTTATATAATGGATTTTTGTTCTTATCTAACAATATAAAATATCATATAAAATCTCTTTATTAGTAATCAAAACTATATTTTTTATTTTCACTAAAACTGTTACTTCAGAAAATGCAGCATGTTTACTTCAAAAAACAGTATTTGCTGCAAATAACATCATTGTATTAACATATGAATTTACAAAAGCAATAATAATTATAAAATATACACTGTATTTCAATTGAATTATTCATATTGAATATATTCAAGCAACTTTGTATGGCTGTTGTTCCTGCTAGAAGAAAACATCAACTAAGAAGAAAAAAATTTTCAGTAGTCTACTGAACAAGTAATCATTATTTATTAAAACCTTTTTTTTAAATTATTCATATAGTGGAAATATACACAAATGATTAATATATAATAATTATTATAAATATTTAATTAATATAAATAAGTTGTTTTTTAAAAATAAGTGATTAATGATATTAATTTTAATTTTTCTAGCTTTACGGAAAATTCATCGAAATCGATAAATTGTGTTCTGCTGATTTACCGTTAGAAACCAAAATGAAGGTAATACAAATAAATTCAAATTCTTTCGATTGGTCTATAAGTTTAATATATTAAAAATGTTTTATTTCTTTAAAAAGATGCTGAATTTTATGAAAAGATATGGTAAAACTCCATTTGGAATAAACTTTGGCGGATTCTTTTATGCTAAAAAGAACTTCTTCATTCGTGTAAGTTCTTTCAGTATATTCTCTAACCCTTTATTAAACTTCATGTATACACATCGTTACTATATTTATGCAAATCTATTTATAAGTTCTTTTTAAAAATCATTAAATACAGAAATCTTTTTATATATACACAATAATTTTTAATTGTTATTTTACAGATTCTGAGTGCCATATATTCAGCGCTGTCTGTCTTGACTGAACTTTTAATTGCAAAGAAACCATCTTCTTGTAAAATTAAGATTGGAGACTTAATACAATAACGAAGTTTTGTCTCACGGACTGACTGAGACACTGTCGTGAAAGCTTGCACGTAGACTTAATACAGGAAAATGAAATATTTCATTCAAAAAAGGACTCAAGTGTAGACTTATGAAAACATCTGAAATTTCGAAAAGTCAGCGTGTAACGAAACGTAAAAATTTAGCTATTTACTCTCTCGCAGCTTGACACATTCTTTCGACATTTAATTTAAACATTACTTGCGTAATTTTTTTTTTAATTTTATGATTTTACTTGTTTATTGATGTATTCTGATTAAATTAAAATTCTTCTGTCAGAAATGTAAAACATGGTCTCAGTCAGAATGAAGACGAAGGAATTTCGAGTGACCCGCAGAACAATTGATTCTTTGGAATTTTAAAACTGAATATGATACTGGTGTTAAAGAGAGTATTCAATTTCTTGTCTAAACTAGAAATTTCTTCTAATCGTAAGTTTCTGAATAACGACTGGTGAATATCCGGTTATGAGTTGGGAAGATTGATACTTCCCTTGTAAAGTTAAATTCTTGGCTCTCGGTACTTCAAGCAAGGTCTATAAACATAAGGAGAAGATACGATACCGTTTGTGCATTGCGGCAGTCGTCATGTTAGAGGCTTTTGGTGTGTATGGCGTTTCTACAGGAAAGCTGATTGTTTTTTTCCGATCTTAGTTTGAAAACAAACAATTGGCTTTGCTATGTATATATATATATATTTAAACGGTTTGGTGTTCAGCATTGAATTGTAAAAATTGATAGCCAAAGGTATATACGAGTATAATTAAAGGCTATAACTAAATAGGTTTCAAAATAAAAAAAAAACTATGTAGTTAAAGCAATGGTTCGTATAATAATGTACGAGGATAAATTTAATTAGTTTTGAAATGTAAAATTAGAGAAGAAATTTGAAAATATTTCTAAAATAAAAATATATTTAGTTTTTATATTCACATGCACTTTTACATTACACAAACTGCAAACAGGAGCTCAGATTAAACATTTTTATAAATTAAAATTACATGAAGAGAAAAAAAAACATTCTGACAAAGTTTACATAATATGTAAATTAAACCTTTAAAAGTATTTGCAACAGATAATTACTTCCTATATTTAGGAACTTTTTTATGCCTATAAACTAAATTTAGTTATTTTTATAGAGAATTAAATAAATATATTTATAAAAATTTATTAAACGGTAGACAAAAATAGAAATATCTACGTCAACTTTATTTATTGTTTATTTTATAATAAAATGATTATTAAGAAACAATTATTCATGATGATATGCAATTTGACTGTTACATTACTCTCAATTAATATGAAATATTCATTTAAATAACTGAAAGTTTTATTTTTAATTATTATATTTTATTTTAAATTTTAAGGTGTGTTTTCAGTCCACAAACAACATATAACAACAGATTTATTCTGTTTAATGACTTACATAATATTGTTATACGACCTGTCAGAAAACTAAAACAGTCTATAGACTAATACTTATCTGAAAACCATGTTTTACTGTAATTTAAACAGGGATAATTAAAACCATTTTAATGATGCATACTGCAAACATTTTATAATAAGTGTTATATGTTGCAAAATCTGGACAAAGCACGTAACCATCTGAACAACCTTCTCCAAGAATGGGAAATTCTTCATGCACTCTGTATAAATGTAAACTTTCAGTCCGGCTTAGAAATATGTTGGCCCATCTTACAAACAGGGGCATTGGTTCTGCTTCACATGTAATAGTTTTAATCCTTTTACTTCCAATTTTTTTCAGCTTTGGTCAGTTGTGTATTATTCTCTTCTACTCTTGATTAACTTATATCACATATCAAGCTTTTTGGAATTCCCATACGTTTTAAATGTTCCACGGTAAAAATTTACTCTTGTTCAAAATTCAACTATAAAAATTACCAATGATTCTTCTGTTTGTTTTCTTTTAGGCCTTTCATCTCTAAAAGTCAAACGATTAAAAAAAAATATTCCGAATAGAATAATTAACTCACGTGCAGTAGAAAACAAAAATAAAGTTATTCCAGATTTTTAGTTTGCATGCCTACATTTACTAGTTATTAATTAGCATTAAAGAATAAAATATTTTTTCATGGTTTTAGAATTGTATGTGAGCTAAGTAAAGTAATGGCAATACAGTCGACCCCCCTATAACACGGGTTCCTATAGTTCGGATTCCTATATCACGGCGAAAAAATTGCGACAGTATTCGTACAAAAATGCTAAAAAAAACTCCTATAATTCAGTCAAACGTCATCGCTGACTCGTGTCGCGACAGGATTGGTCGAATCTAGACCAATAGCGGATATTGCACAAATCGTTGAGTTTAAACGAGCAGTGAACCTACTAAACACCATTTATTATTTAACGGGCATAAAAATTATATTTATGTTAATGATGTCTCCAAAGTTCAGCGAATTTTTTGTAAAAAAAAAAAATAATTTATCAGGAAGCACTCGAGCGCCATTCGATGACAAGCTCCACAACGAAAACAAGCTTAATCAATGGCGTAGTCGAACGGTGCACGCTCGGTAAGTAATCCTACAATTTCTTGTTTATAGCATAGTTTATATGGATTTTTCCCCAAAAAAAAAATTATACTGGTATGTATTTTGGAAATGTTGAGTGGAATTACACTAGAATCGATTAATTTTATGGATGAAATCTTTCAAACAGCCGTAGTCCGTAAACTGCATACGTGCCGGGCTGTGATTGGCTGGACTCGTAGAAAACGGATTTATAAAACCGGAACGTATCTACCTTGTTATGGGGGTTGACTGTATTATTGTTTAAAGATCAAACACTGGTGGTGTATCATGTGAAAAGAACCTATTCCTAGTGTAGGATACTTGTATGGTGATGGGAAAAAAAAGAGGATGAAGACAAAGCAACTGAACTATCTCACTCAGATATTTTAAACTTTAGCAACAATAACTAACGTCCCAGAGAAACAGAATATGGGGCCTGTGAACGAAGATGTAAAAATATAGAACTAATATTATTTTACAAAATATATTATATAGCAAACAATAGCTAGTCACCAGTCAAGAGTCATGTTGTCAGTTGTAGTGGGATGAAAGATTGAATTGTCAGAAGGATTTTGAAATACCATAAAGCCTAGGAGTTCGAGGCACTAAAAGGATTTGAAATACCTTAAAGCCTTGTGGATACTAAAAAATAAAGGAGGCTTTTTTAGTGCCCAGAAGGTGGAAAGAATGATAACCAAAAACGTTCAAGTTAGACAAAATATTTTTGAACTTATAACTTTTTTTTGGTTTTCACTCTTTCTGCCTTGTGGGCACTAAGAAAGCATCTGTTAGCAAGCCATTCATGGATTTGGCCAGGCCCACAATGGGGCAGCCGGGTAGTGAGGGACAGATTCCAACATATTCGAACGGACAGCCCCCGAAAAATTTCTCAGAATTTTTCGACAGGTTCGGATTCGATTCCGGGTTTCCCAGAGCGGTAGGCTGTCACCTTGACTGCTCGGGTATCAGACCAGCATAATACAGAGATACAGAGTTAGCAAGAAATAAGTTTCCCACTTCAGAGAGCTCTGCAGTACGTTCTACTGTTCGGAATGAAACAAAATTCGGACTACAGATAATTGAAATGATGCACTTTAAAATTTTTTAAATTTTTTTTAAATTTAAATTTAAGGCATTTTTTAAATTAAAAAAACAGTACAAAAGTCCGTCAATAAATGGCGCTGGAGCACACATAAATCTTCTTATAATATAATCGAGATGGAGTAATAATGATAATAATAATAATGATAATAATTACGGTTAGGAGTCGAATCATCCGGCCCAAACGGTTAGGAGTCGAAAGTTGAAATTTAATACACAGTTAGGGTACCTCATGAAAGCATACACTAAGAAGGGATTTTTCGAAATTCTCCCCGCAGGGGAGAGGAAAAGGATTAAGGTTTATCTTAAAGAACTCAGCTTCTGCTGTACTATTTTAGATGCATTTTTTTTATTTTTAACATCGTTTTAGTAGGTACCCACGTGGGAATGAAAGAAGTGTATTCCTTAATTATTAACAATGAAGTGTTAACAATTCACCATTTTCAGTCTGGTGGAAATGATTGAAAAGTCCTCGTTAATGCCTGCCTGAGCGATAAGTGTAAAAATTGAAAAAAGTTCGAAAATATTTATATAAAACGAACTTTATTTAAAAAAACATTTTTATAAATTATTAATTAATTTTGTTAAACGGAAAGAAATTTAGCAATTAATCAAAATGAAATTTAACATTAAAAAGTAACCTCAAGTTTGTAAATTAATTTTCATATTGTTGTTCCAATTTAAAACAGTGAGAGAATTTATCCATTGCTTTCAAAAATACAAATAGACCGGAAAGTAAAAATTATCACTTTCTTTTTTAATTATTCTTTTTTCGATTAACTTTTGTTCGAATAACACATCCTCGGATTGTTCGGGAGTAGCAAAAGTTTCTGCATATGGTAAAAATAAGTTTATTCTGTGATCCAGCCAATGTTTATGATCAAAAACTGCGGACAGACGACAAGTGGAATTTTTCCCAACGAATATGGCTTCAACCAAATGTACTTTTCCCAGGGAGTTGCAGAAAGATTCAAAATGAAAAAGACCATTTTCTAACGAATTTACGTAGCCATAAATATGTACTGGTACGTATTTACTGTTAAGAGTTATGGGAAGGTTGAGATTAGTGACGAAACAATCTTCCTTCACAAATACCTCGGTGCTGAAATACGTAAATGGCTTTTTGCTGTCTGTAGATACACGAGGAAATTCATTTTTATGTTTAAAATCAAATAGAGTTGAGTAATTTGAATATTTGCTTGTGCATCTGTCGTTTGTTATTTTGCTGAAATCACTCGGGTAATTGGAAAAATTTTTAATTTCTTTAGCGAGGAGAATGGATATTTCTTCTTCTCTACTAAACAAACCCAGTTTGAATATTTTATTTATTAATTTTTCCTTGTCCATGGCTAATAATCTGATTTTTTTAAGAAACGGTCTCATTTCTTCTCGATATTTCAGTTTCTTCGCGGTTTCATCCATTTCAACAAATGATGTTCCCATTTCCCTTTTGATCTTCTCTTCAATCCACTTGTATACGACCAAGCATATATCTACTTCGTTCATACTTGTATATAATGGACGAGACACTAACCTGTCAATTGTCGCTATATCACAGGATTTGAAATCTTCTCCCTCGAATATCTCTGACCAATACGTATCGAAAATTTCCCAGCAACGATGTTGTATCTGAGTGAGACACATTTTGCAGGCGAAATCGTGAATTTCGCACACATTTTTTTCACATAATTGATCGATAGTGTACTTTTCGCATATTGTGCTTAACATTTTAATTCCATAACTTTTGCTCAAGTCATACAACTGGAAACCGTTGTTCAAAGATTTTATCTGAGGGTCAGCTTTATCCAAATAGCTGCAAGATAAATATAAAACATATTTATGAAAATTCAAATATTTTTATTTTGATTAACTAAGATATAGGATATTAAGATATTCTTACTTAACAACCCGAGCGACAACTTCTGTTGGGTACGGGAATTTAAGAATCCTCGAACTTTTTCCACTTTCGATTATAAATTCCAGCTGCTCATTGCGGATTTTATCAAAAGTGGATTCGGAAATGAATATTTTACCCCCGTCTGAGGATAGGAGTTCGATTCTCTGAGAACCCATAATTGTGAACAGCTGGAAACAGATTCAATTTGATAATAATTCGTAACAATAAAATTGCCAATTGTTATAGTTTTTATTATGACGTCGTTTAGAGAAAACGAATTTTAATAGAAAATTAAAGTTTTTGTTATAATTTTTCTGCCTTGTGTTCACTAAGAGAAATATTTTATACCATTCTTTCGTACATTTGTTCAGGCCCACAAATGGAATGGCCCGACATATTCGGAACAGATTACTCGTGAAAAATTCGTGGGGTTACTCACACGGATTTGATCACAAATTTTCTATGACAGTAGCTCGAGGCTTTAATTAAGTGGATTAGATGTTTGCTGTTAGACGAATGGATTTAATTCATTCGTCTAAGAGCAAACATCTACACCTGAAGCAAATGAATGGCAGAGGCGCTGGTACATTCGAGCACTTGAGGCACGTCTTCCCCTCTCTTGTCCGCATGTTCTTTTTATAATTTCTAAGAAAGCTCTAAGATTTCGTTTTATTTTTAAATTAGTTATTCACTTTTATCACAGTAAACTTTTTTACTGATGAAAAAATTATAATAGAAATATTCGTTACTAACCGAAAATTTTTCTATAAGGTCGATTAAGTAACTTTTTTTATACTCTTACCACCCTGTGAGCACTAACAGGGCCTCTTATAGCAGGCCCATTATGGGTTCGACCAGGCCCACATTGGGGCAACCGAGTGGTGAGGGACAGGGCCCGACATATCCGAACGGACCACCCCCCGAAAAATTCCTGGGAATTCCTTCACCCATCCGGTTTCGATCCCGGGTCCCCCATAGCGGTAGGCTGCCACCTGGACCACTCGGCCTTCCGGCGTTGTTAAGTATCTAGTGGGGTTTGTCTAACGGTATCCCAGCTGTTTTTTAACCCGGGAAATTCTTCTGATCCCGGAAAATCCCGCAAATTTTTTAAACCTTCACTTTTTTCTTATTTTGTGTTAAGGTTGAGGATATTTTGCAAGTAGAAAGTATAATTAACTCATTAACTTTCAGAATACACTTTTATTTATTAATTTTAGGACTGCTTATTAATTTTCTAAATTTTGTTGTTGTGGTATGTCACAGATTATTAATAATAAATAGGTAGCCTATTTGTGGCAAAACTCTGAAAATTCTGTACTTCTCAGAACCTGTAATATCTGGAATAATTGATTTCTAACCGTGCCCAATAGCTTCAATAACTACATTATTTCAGGTTGTGCAAAGTGGACAAGAATACAGACGAGTATCAAGTATGCAAGTATTAAGTTTTTTCATAAACCTGATTAATAAAGCCAAAACGAGCTGCCGAATTCTTGGACTATGAGCTTGATGCCGTTATTAAAGCATCCGAGGTAGACAAATCAAGAATACCAGACAGCAAAAAAAGTACTGCAACGCATCTCTAAAACGAACTATAAATCATCGAGGCTACACGTGGAAAAACACATAACATCTGTCTTTTCTTAGTTGCATTAAAGACAATTCCGTCCACATCAATTGAATCGGAAAAGACATTCTCAGTAGCAGGACTTTTCTTTATAAAAATAAAAATCGAATTGAGTGATCGGAGTATTGATCATCATTGCTTTTTAAAATATTATTATAAAAACATACAATAATATTTTATATTATGTTTTATTTAAAAAACTAAAATTAACTTCTGGTAATCAACCGCCATTTCATTGTCGACTTGGCCAAACCCCTTGATGAGCTTGCTAAAAGAGATCCTCTCTGTGCCCGCTGGGCAGAAATAGTTTCAGAAAAAGTTATGATTTATTGTCAACTATGTTTGCGTGTGCCTGGTACGGCCATAAAGTTGTAGTTTGGGCAGACTAATTTAATATGTAAAAAGAGCAATGTTTATAGATTAAGTTTTAATTTACTCTTTCCTTTAGCCTTTTTACGAATTTATTATTATTATTTGTTGTATTCATCATTACCAATATTATCAGATCTAAACAAAATCCTGGTTTAATTCAACAAAATACAAACTTTATTTCAATTAAAATTTTAAACGATTAAGTTAACTCTCTAATTTATCGTAAATATCCGCAGCCCTAAAATAAACAAATGCAAATTTTCTTAAAAGGGAAAAGATATTTGAATAGGATATTACGCAAACCATTGATTTCTGTTTGAATCGCAGACACGTGTTTAAACCACATCCGTGGCCTTCAATAGTATAATAGGAAATGCACAATATCGATCTCTTAAAGTATCTGGTTTTATTTTAAATTTTCCAAGGTTCCAGAAATTTGAAGTTGACTCAATTGTGTTGTAACAAGCGAAATAGAAGATAAATGATAATTAGAATATTTACATCAAAATATTTAAATCTTCAAAAAATAACATGATTTTAAGGCATTGGCATAATACATTTGATAAGCAATTTCAGTCACGTGACTGTAATACAGCACAATTCAAGTGTTTTCGTAATACCTTATTCATAAATGTTTCCTATTTTAACAAAACCTGCATTTCGTTTATTTAGAGAAATATGTTGCAATAGAGCCGCAGAACTGAAGTTGAATCCAAGTCTAAAATTTTTAGTAATTTCATTCTGCTTTCTATAGCTAAAAGTAAAACATGTATCCAGGTTACCCAAAGTGCAGTTTGTGCATTGTATGTTTTCTACGACCAGTTCTCGTAACATTCCAGATATTTGGAATTAAAATTATGTACTGCGATTGTAAGAAATCTGCCAAAAAATGGAAATATCTGTCGAAGTTATATCCTTTATACCAAACAGCTATAGAAATATTTATGTGGACTAATTTAGTACTTATTACTCAAGAGATAACAGACAATTTGGTGTGTGTCGGATGGATCAGAATGTTTCCTAAGAATCAAATACTCATAAAATTTATTTTAGTTACATTTGGTATTTTTACAGTATTTCAATTCAGTTTCTTTAAAAGGAAGAGGCTTTATTTACCTAGATATAACAGTGGATATGAAGGAGAAGAAGAAATGACAGATGTGATTCAGATATTTTTTATTTATGGCTTTACAGTTTTATTTTTTTCAATAATTTCAGTGATTACTGTAATTGACTTGTTTCTTTATCCTACTTTGAAGAAAATAACTGACTCAGAGTTTGAGCTGGCATTCTGTAATCTAAATATCACATTAATGTGCATTTATGTAATTGGACAATTAGATTGCTGTATACTTGTTATAGGAGCATGGGCCGTCATTATCTCTAAAAGATTCAGGTATTTATCTAATGTCGTCGATAAATTGAGAAAAGAAGAAAATTTCTTAAATACTAAAATTGAAACCTTGATCGAAACTCATTGGAATTTATGGACTTATCTGCAAGAACTAAACCTAGTTTTTGAAGCATATCTTCCAGCTGCATATTGTTTCGGAGTATATGAGACAAGTTTCATCTTCTGCGCAGTGTTTTTGTTTGATCTTGATAATATAATGCGTCTTGTATTTTGTATTTTTTTGATAATTTTCGTGGTTTTATTTACAATTTTAAGTTTCCAACTATCACGGTTCTCATCTTTGGTAAGTTAAATTTAAACCTATCGCGTCTTATTAAATTAACTAGATTTAGAAACATTCTAGAAAAAATAAACTTTTATTAATTAAAACGGGACATTCATAACCTATTTACGAACAATAAAGTAATAATTTATTCTAAAAGTGTTAATATGGTAAACGACTGTAAAGATAAAATGTTTTACAGCATAATGAAATCATTTTTCTATCGGTGTATTCAAATATCGGCTTTGTGGAACAATCTTTATGTGAAGTGTTTTTACATATTAAGCACAACTGTAGAAATTATTTTAACAAATACAGGGTGTCCCAGAAGTCGCCATACATTGACACAAATGAAGTCCATTAGCGGCCGAATAAATAAAACCATTAAACACTAGTAGTTGGTTACTGATTCGTGCCTGACCATTGGGCTGGTCACATGCACTGTTCTGGATTTTCGTTGTGTCTCTCACGCTTAAACAGAATCTAGTTTCCACATAGGAAGAAAGTTGCTAGAAGTTGTCTCATTGGCAGATCACCTATGTGTTTGTTCCGTTACTTTACTCCGTCAATCCACTGATACAAAACTTAATGCTGACATTTCAATGTTTTGTGAGTGAAGTTTACATTTCAGCTTTGTATGTATGG
This sequence comes from Centruroides sculpturatus, assembly GCF_000671375.1. Taxonomy (NCBI): domain Eukaryota; kingdom Metazoa; phylum Arthropoda; class Arachnida; order Scorpiones; family Buthidae; genus Centruroides; species Centruroides sculpturatus. Next base: position 82,598 of record NW_019384986.1, on the reverse strand, counting down.
AGACTTTTCAGACACCCTATATATATTTTTTACTTATATTTAAGTATATATTTTCGACATTCTATTGATTTTAGTCCTTTGTTACGGGCCTTATTTTCGGAGATGGTATTAATGGTTTTGTGACATCTAAAAAAACAGAAAAAAATTAATTAAGAGGTGCTTAATTTTTTAGAATGAAGAATAATGTTTTACCGTATGTTTTATACATACGTTTGTCCAATAGACAATTATATTTAACATTTTGCCACAAGTGAATACTTGGATTTACAAATGTCTTTCAAACATCAGACAAATCGTCATCTAAATCCATTTTTTTTCAGATAATGATTTGCAATTTGCTTGATACTTTTATTTTTAATTTTAATGATTTTTCTTCGTCATTTCTTATAAGTTATAACGTAACACCATATTTTCGAGAGAGTTTTTTGTATAGCCCAACGAGCTAGAATATTCCACAGAGGTCTTAGACCATGGTTTATAAGTACAAGGTCAGAACACCAATGTTTATTATCATGGCTATTAGATAAACTGGTTGGGGAGCAGAGCAAAATTTTCTCCCTGGAGCTTCTTTTGCTCACTAGAAGCGCTGTGGTTCGGAGTAAGACTAAAAGTGGGTCGATTATATACAAAACGTATATAAAACTGATGATGTAACTCGACTTCTAAATATGAATTAAGACCTTTACGAATATAATTAAATTCAGCCTTTTTCAGATTGCAAATAAATGCCTTTTTCAAAATTGCAAGGCCACGCATTCTAATAAATGACAAAAAGTTGTTTAAGATGACATAAAATTGCACGATTAATTTTTATTTTTTACATAAAAATTTACATAAAAGCATTTAAAATTATTTATCTATCTTTTAAGGTTTTCATTAATTTAAAAATAAACTCAGTTTCTTCTTCCTAATAAGTAATCGTTTTTTTTTTCTTAGTATTAAAAAATTGGTTAATAATTTTCTAAATAAATATTTAGAGACTTTTGTTAATAATTAATACAATTAATTTATAGAAATAAAATTTTTATGTAAAATAGTTTATGAAAGCTTAAGTTATATTGTAAACTTATACAGCATTTCTTTAAATTACAAGTCTTTTCTAATTTGAAGTTTTTTAAAGACATTTCAATATTTAATATGACTTAAGTTGATGGTAAATACATGAATACAATTAAATACAATTAAATTTAATAATAAAAATATCTTACACAACTACAATTACCTTTGTATATATTATTTAGGCACTGCATTAAAATTATTAGAAAAAGCTTATCACCCTTCTGGCTTACTCGATAACACCAAAATTGCATAAATGATTCATAGTTCTTATTGTTTGAATCTATATTGATGGCATAAAAACAAAAGAGAAAAAATAATATCTTTAACTGATAAGTTAGAAATGGATAGGAAATCAAAAATGAGAAATAATTTTTTTTAAATAAATAAAGTGATGATGTGGGGTGACGAGAACAAACTCAAGTTTAACCCAGGAAGAAAATCTAGCTCAATCATATTTATTAAACCTCGTAAACCAACCTTGTACAAAAGGTGCCTCATTATTAATTAAATTGGTCGAAAATAATGTAGTGTTGCAAGCAAATCCGTTATCTTAAACTACTACTCGATCATAAACTATCATAGGCTCCACACGTTAAGTATGTAACTTATAGGACGACTCTTAATTTTAATAGTCTGTCTAGACAAGCAAGAAACACCTGGACCTCAGAAAAGACAATTTGGATATTAGCTATGAGGAGGTTTTTATACCTATTCTCTCGTACGCCCCTTCTACTTGGATGTTGATAAAACCCACATCAGAAGAAGATATCTCGCAGCACAGAGATGGACCCTTATTATTCTTGCCAAAGTATACAAGACCACCTCAACTTGTTCCCTTCAGGTCTTGATGGGCAAACAGCCTGCCCTCTGGCCATCAAAACTAATACATGGCTATAGCAGCTTGTGCGTGGTCTGAATGTCTCAGTTCTGAACAATACGGTGGCGAATGGAAGTGCAATGTTCTTACAGCTGTCTTCTGCCTTCACATATCTGGCCAATGTCTGCTGAGCACCCTTTTGGTGACCATCACTTTGACATCTACACAGATGGCTCAAGGTCGGAAATTGACGTTGGCTGTGCCTTTGTGGTCTATCACAACAATAAGGAAGTGGACTATAAGCAAGCACAACTTCACATCGACTGCAACATCCTACAAGCAGAAATGTGTGCCATCTTGGATGCTATTGACTGGTGCAACAGTAAATGCAAATTTTGTTGTATAAAACTATTCACTGACTCTAATGCCTCAATCTGCACCCAGAAAAACTTTAATAACATGCACCCAATTGCGAACAAGATCAACTGAGCTGTGATTAACTCCACTAACAAATATGCCCTGACCTGGATCAGAGGCCACCAGGGTATACAAGACAATGAAAGGGCTGATACTCTTGCCAAGTCGACAACATCTGGCAATGATAATTCTTATCTTTACAGCCTCATATCAAGCAGTCCGATCTTGCACGCCCATTCTGTTAAGTCCTGGCAGCAAGACTGCAACAATGCGTACACTGGTGCCATCACCATGCTCTTTTTTTCCGGACGTTACACACAACAAGAATCCTAGTCTCCTCACCCACGAGGACATTCAATTTTTAACTGGCCATGGGTGTTTTGCCAGTTATGTTAAGCGTTTTAACAGTCAGGAAAGCAGCGGGTGCGCCTGTTGTGAAATGGACGATGACCCTTTGCATTATGAGTGCTCAAGCATGGACCGTGCACGCCTGGACTTGCAGTTGATTGCCACCTCTCAGAACATCAGTTGGCCATGCTCACCTTCACAAAAAACGGGGAGCTATTTAATGGCCTTAAAAGCTTTATTAAAAGCTACTTTCAGTGTATCGGCAAAACAATGTACTACTTTCAGTGTATCGGCAAATAGGACGGCATTATGTACAACGTAATGCCGTCCTATTGTAGTATATTGTACATTCTTATTATCGCGATATTTTAACTTTTTGCTTTTTTTCAATTGTATGTACTGTATTTTGTATTATTTTTATTCTATTTTATTTTATTTTGCAATTTGTAACAAGTGGCTTTGCTTTTGATTGTATATATTCCGTATTGTTACTTTGTAATTAACCTCTGTAGCGTTTCGCGGAGCAGAAGTCTTTTGAAATAAAGTGCTTATTAATGGTTAAAAAATAAAAAGTAAAACTGTTCCAATGTCAGAACAATAATAGTACAAAATAAATAAATATAGTAAATACTTCAATATTCATTTTATTAGCAATATTTACATAAAAGTATCTAACATTTTATTAGGGATACGAATTTAATGTAAGCGGAACAACTTTCTTGACGATTTCTCCACCTTTCTTGTCAAATATCTTGTTTTTGCATCTTGCAAAAAAGTTCAGTCTGTAGATAATATAAAAATGTACTTTTGCAGTTATAGCAACTCTGAATGATGTTTTCACATCCCACTTGCTAGAAATCCACAGATTCTAAAATCACATGCCTTTTCGTAAAAACCGACTATTTCGGCCTAGTCTCAAAAGAGACGATCCTGAGCCGAATCGACAATCGTGTGTTACAAAAATCTTAAAAAAATAAAACTGAAATAAAGAAAAATGCTACAAAAACTCCTTTGAAAATACACACGCGCTAACGCAACTCTCGCCAATTTCGCCTACCTGACGAACGGAAGCAGTTGCTCTAGCACGAAAACGAAGAGTGAGAACAATACTCAACCAGTTTATTTAGAAACCATGTTCCTTGTGGAGTCGTCATATTGGTTCCTTAGTTTTGAGATAGGTCACAGTACATATTTCGGGCTTCGTACGTACAATAAACTGCTCGTTCCTTCGAGTTCAAGCCAAAGAATTGTCAGCGAGATTGAGGCCGAAGTTTTAAACGAGAACGAAAACGTTCAGCGCCGCTTCCCTGTAAGCCTAGAACTTTGACAATGGTCAGTGGGGTAGTGTAGTGTGGGCGGGAGGAGCGGCCCGCCCCGGGAGGCACTTTTTAGGGGGCGGCAAAATTTCACAATAAATAATAATAATATCTTGTAAAAAGTTGAACCATTTTATTCCATATTTTCGTCGCACCTACGATTCGTACCGATTGAAATGAGCATGGAGAATAGTGTTACCATCCGGACAGTCCGGGAATCGACTCACCGTCCGGATGAACGATGAACTATTAAGTTTACCCGGCGATACCGTGCGCAACCTATCGACTTTTTTTTTTGCTTGTACGATTTATTCGTATTCGTATACACCTCCAATATCCAACAGAGCTAAGTCATCTAGGTTACTTACGTTACTCCTACCCGAGTCTTCCTAGTCGCTAACTGTAACTGATTTAGAACCGACATGCACTGCACATTATTCTTCGCATTGCAAAATGACATACACATGCGTCAGGAACTTCTGTTCGAACAAACCTCACCTGCCGTCCGGGTCAGCGATTTTAAAAATGTGGCAACACTAGCACGAAATTTTTCATTACTTATTCTGTGACGAATCTGNGAAACCAAAATGAAGGTAATACAAATAAATTCAAATTCTTTCGATTGGTCTATAAGTTTAATATATTAAAAATGTTTTATTTCTTTAAAAAGATGCTGAATTTTATGAAAAGATATGGTAAAACTCCATTTGGAATAAACTTTGGCGGATTCTTTTATGCTAAAAAGAACTTCTTCATTCGTGTAAGTTCTTTCAGTATATTCTCTAACCCTTTATTAAACTTCATGTATACACATCGTTACTATATTTATGCAAATCTATTTATAAGTTCTTTTTAAAAATCATTAAATACAGAAATCTTTTTATATATACACAATAATTTTTAATTGTTATTTTACAGATTCTGAGTGCCATATATTCAGCGCTGTCTGTCTTGACTGAACTTTTAATTGCAAAGAAACCATCTTCTTGTAAAATTAAGATTGGAGACTTAATACAATAACGAAGTTTTGTCTCACGGACTGACTGAGACACTGTCGTGAAAGCTTGCACGTAGACTTAATACAGGAAAATGAAATATTTCATTCAAAAAAGGACTCAAGTGTAGACTTATGAAAACATCTGAAATTTCGAAAAGTCAGCGTGTAACGAAACGTAAAAATTTAGCTATTTACTCTCTCGCAGCTTGACACATTCTTTCGACATTTAATTTAAACATTACTTGCGTAATTTTTTTTTTAATTTTATGATTTTACTTGTTTATTGATGTATTCTGATTAAATTAAAATTCTTCTGTCAGAAATGTAAAACATGGTCTCAGTCAGAATGAAGACGAAGGAATTTCGAGTGACCCGCAGAACAATTGATTCTTTGGAATTTTAAAACTGAATATGATACTGGTGTTAAAGAGAGTATTCAATTTCTTGTCTAAACTAGAAATTTCTTCTAATCGTAAGTTTCTGAATAACGACTGGTGAATATCCGGTTATGAGTTGGGAAGATTGATACTTCCCTTGTAAAGTTAAATTCTTGGCTCTCGGTACTTCAAGCAAGGTCTATAAACATAAGGAGAAGATACGATACCGTTTGTGCATTGCGGCAGTCGTCATGTTAGAGGCTTTTGGTGTGTATGGCGTTTCTACAGGAAAGCTGATTGTTTTTTTCCGATCTTAGTTTGAAAACAAACAATTGGCTTTGCTATGTATATATATATATATTTAAACGGTTTGGTGTTCAGCATTGAATTGTAAAAATTGATAGCCAAAGGTATATACGAGTATAATTAAAGGCTATAACTAAATAGGTTTCAAAATAAAAAAAAAACTATGTAGTTAAAGCAATGGTTCGTATAATAATGTACGAGGATAAATTTAATTAGTTTTGAAATGTAAAATTAGAGATGAAGTTTGAAAATATTTCTAAAATAAAAATATATTTAGTTTTTATATTCACATGCACTTTTACATTACACAAACTGCAAACAGGAGCTCAGATTAAACATTTTTATAAATTAAAATTACATGAAGAGAAAAAAAAACATTCTGACAAAGTTTACATAATATGTAAATTAAACCTTTAAAAGTATTTGCAACAGATAATTACTTCCTATATTTAGGAACTTTTTTATGCCTATAAACTAAATTTAGTTATTTTTATAGAGAATTAAATAAATATATTTATAAAAATTTATTAAACGGTAGACAAAAATAGAAATATCTACGTCAACTTTATTTATTGTTTATTTTATAATAAAATGATTATTAAGAAACAATTATTCATGATGATATGCAATTTGACTGTTACATTACTCTCAATTAATATGAAATATTCATTTAAATAACTGAAAGTTTTATTTTTAATTATTATATTTTATTTTAAATTTTAAGGTGTGTTTTCAGTCCACAAACAACATATAACAACAGATTTATTCTGTTTAATGACTTACATAATATTGTTATACGACCTGTCAGAAAACTAAAACAGTCTATTGACTANTATTTACAACTGATTAATAAATGAAAATAATAATAATTATTATTATTTATTAATCATTAAATTAAATAATACTAATTATTATTATTATTTAATTAATATAAATAAGATTTTTTCGAAAAATAATCGATTGATGATATAAATTTTAATTTTTCTAGCTTTACGGAAAATTCATCGAAATCGATAAATTGTGTTCTGCTGATTTACCGTTAGAAACCAAAATGAAGGTAATTCAAATAAATTCAAATTTTTTCGATTGTCTATAAATTTAATATATTAAAAAGCTATTTTATTTCTTTAAAAAGATGCTGAATTTCATGAAAAGATACGGTAAAACTCCATTTGGAGTAAGCATCGGCGGATTCTTTTATGTTAGAAAGAACTTCTTCATTCGAGTAAGTTCATTCAATATACAGTATTCTCTAACTCTTTATTAAACTTCCTATATACACGTCGTTACAAATATCATTTATAACTAACCATATCTATGCAAATATATTTACAAGTTCTTCTCAAAAATTTTTAAAAATGATTAAATACAGAAATCTGTTTATGTATACGTAATAATTTTTAAAAATTCTTTTAAAGGGTCTGAGTGCCATATATTCAGCGCTGTCTGTCTTGACTGAACTTTTAATTGCAAAGAAGCCATCTTGTAAAATTAAGATTGGAGACTTAATACAATAACGTACAGGGCCGTGCCGTGCTATGATGCAGAGATGCGGCAGCATCAGGCGGAACCGTGATGGGACCGGCATAAAAAACATTTAAGGGGTAGAATTTCAAAGACTTGCATCATACTTAGAAAATCTATCGCACGGTCCTGGTAAGATACACCAAATAATAACAATTATAGCCTATATAAGACTAATAATTTATATAAGGGGAAGCAAAAAAAATATAAGGGCGGCATTTCAAAGACTTGCATCATACTTAGAAAATCTACCGCACGGCCCTGATAATGTAATTTTGTCTCGCAGGCTGACTGAGACACTGACGTAAAAGCTTGAATGTAAGCAAACTTAACAGAGAAAAATGGAATATTGCATTCGAAAAAGAACTTCAGTGTAGACTTATGAGAACATCTGAAATCTGAAAAAAAAAAAAAACATTACTTGCCTAATTTACCTGCCGAATTTAAGGAAGTTATTAGGCATAAAATTTTAAAAAAAAAATAGGCGTTACCTGCCTATTTTTTTAAATTTTATGATATTAGTTTTAACTACAAATTTCTTCTGATTATAAGTTTTGGAAGAACGACTGGAGAATATTCAGTCATGAGTGAAGAAGATCCATACTTCACTTGTATAGATGGATTCTCGGCTCTCGGCACTTCGAGCCAATAAAAATAGATGATTACACTAGTTTAAAAGATATTAATGCATTTGAAGGCATGAAGAGATGTTTCTTAAATTTATTTGAGAGTGTGTTAAAGTTGGAAGATAAAGAAAGAAAATACAATAATTACTGGTCTTACATATAATTAAAGTTGATAGATATACTGGTCCTTGCGCTGCCAATAGCTCCAACGCTATTATAGTGGCGTAATAAATATTTCTGCCTCTTCGAGCGCTTCAATCGCTTCACGGCGTAAGTTCGGCTTGGGCATAGGAAGGGAAAACTGTAAACGTTCGAAATTATTTTAATATATGAAATTTTCTTGGTTTTAACTCAAATATTTTGTGTCTATTTTAAAGAGCTACTTATAAATACTATTTCAATTTCTTTTTGAACATTCTTTATTCGTAATTGTCATTTTCTATTAACTGTCACTTTCGCGATTTTAGACTTTAAATTGATTAGACTGTTTTTGCTTACAATTTGTGTTCATTTTAAAATATTTTTGGAATTTTCGTTAAGGGCAAGATAACGTAGTTAAACAATTTATAGTTAAGTCTGTATATACCTTATTTATATGGGATGTCTTCGAGATTCCCGAGAACTCTGAATTAGGAATAAAAGGGGTCGATGAGAATTATATACATTTAATTATTGAAATGTATAGAAACGTTAAATCGAGTGTTATGATATAACTAGCAGGTGGGCCCGGCGTTGCTCGGGCAAAAGTAACGATAACTAAGATAAAGATTATTACGTTACAGTCAACCTTACCCGTTTTCACAGAATGCAAGAATTGGGTCCCCTTGTTTCCAGACTAATTAGAGAATTTTTAGATGGGTCTAAAAATATGTTCGATTTCCCGCAAAAACGAAAAAAAACTGCATCTGCGTCTTGCACGTCGCTTTCTCTTAACAATTGCATTGTTAAGAGAAAGCGATGTGCAAGAAGTTAATTATTGTAGTTTGCAATGAGAAACGAGCTATGATATATGTTATGAACGATCGATATTGTGTTTATTAATGAAATAAAGAAAGAGTAAAGTTGAGCCAAAAACGTTAGGAACAGATTAGAGCGGAGGATTAAAGTCAGTAGACTTCGTTCTTGGATTTCATATATACGCTGTTAGAGGAAAAAGAGGGAATTACACTTCATGATGAGATACAAAAGTGCAAATTCCAAGTACTGTATTTAGAAAACGTATTCAACATATTTACAGGCACATAATGACTTAGAAGTTATTATAGGATGAATGATGAGTTAGAGTTCGCCAAATAAAACATATGGCAAGAGTTCAGACACTATAATTAGATATTGACATTGATAGTGATTAGTGATGACATGGAAACTAAAAGAAAGATATGGTAGTGATGTTTTTGGACTATATAAACAAAAGATAGGTGTAGTAGGCTATCAATAAATTTTCATTCATATTCTACTTTTGATAATGAAGAATATTATATATAGATAAATTAACAAAATATGTCGAACCAATATGGGTGTCATAATAAGTGTAATTTCTCATGTCGAAAATACAAAACTATTTCATTTCAAATACAATTTCTCACTGTACTAAATTAAGTAAAATTGTATATCACATTTTATATAGTGTTAAAGTAAATAAAGTATTTAAAAAATAGTTTGTCTTTATCTGGATTAAATTTCTATGGCTATTTAAATATATCAGAGGATAAGCTATGATTTTCTAATTATATTGTCATACATATGTAATAAAATAAAACAGAAAAATGTAAATTTATTTACTTATTTTACCATTACGTATGCTTTGAACAGATATAGTCAGTGGCGTAGCTGGCATGAGTGGCACTCGGTGAGGATATCGTGGTGTCACCCAAGAATGAAAACTGTTAAAATTAATAAAAATCCGATAAACGTAAAGTTTGATTTTATTTAATTAATGCAAATAAAAATCATTAATTATCAAGTCACAATATTATGATAATAATAGTACAGTTTTATTAAACGTTCTTTCACATTGATGTATGAAAGTGAAACTTGGATATGGCAAAAGAAGAATGACAGTAGAATTAATATACTCTCATATACATATTATGTACAAACACTTAAAAGCTCTTCTTTCTAGCTTTAACAGCTGCAAACTCGGAAATCACATCTTCAAAATTTATGAATGTATGTCTCTTTAATCCGAAAAATTAATGAATATATTTTGAAATGATGAAATAATTTACTGCAACGTTATGTTGTAGAAAATATAAATTCTTTAAAAGTTGTACTTATATAAGATTTTATGAGCACATGTTAAAAGTAGGTTTTCCGTATGAATGTTTGGAAAGTCTATTTTAGATGTTTTTAATGACTGTATTAAAAACTTTTCCCAATGTTGTCCGTTATACACCTTGGTTTCAGAAGACAGAGCCGTATTATTGCCTGAAGAGAAGCTTAGCATTTACATAAACTTGAAATGCATGTGTGAAAACAATAAAAGAAGTGTCTAAGCGGAAAGGTGTATTGATAGTCTACCGAACTTAATTTTTCGGATTAAAGACACATACTTTCATAACGAAATAACAGCTACCATAAGTGATATTCAAAATTTATATTTTGTGTTAATTCGTGTTCTGTTGTTAATATGCCAAGATTGTTAAGTCTTATTTGGGTCATTGTTGCCTTCAAGTAATTTTTAATTAATTTTAATTTGCTGAAACTTCTCTCACATGAAGCAACTGATACGCAAATTGTCAGAAATAACTTTAGTGAGACCATAAGATTCGGAAGAGATTCTGTAAAATTAAATTACAGTATTTAAAGATAACTTGGTTAAAATGGCTCCAAGCCTAAGTGATTTATCGTTGAAAAACATTGTGATGGTTTGTTTAATTAAGTTTTTATTTTTTTCACGGTCGGGTGACACCCGGTGCGGGCCGCTCCCGCCGCCCCTCTCTAGCTACACCACTGGATATAGTACAGTAGACCCCTATAAAACGGGTTCCTATAATTACGATTCCTATAAGACAGAGAAAAAATTGCGACGGTATCCGTAAAAAACGGTAAAAAAACTCCTATAATTACGTAGAACGTCATCGGGCAGCCGAACTACTTTCCGCGCCGTCAAGTGCCACGCTACGGAGAGATTACTATCGTCTGTACAGTATTATATATAAATTAGGTACTGTACATATAATTATATATTAATTATATATAAATTAGGTACTGTATATATAATTATATATTAACTTAATTTATTGTAACTTTATTATAATTATATATATGCTTTCTGCCGCCTGGCAACACGCTACGGAGATTTTAGGCTAGTAAGTTGAGTTTAT
>NW_019384986.1:55899-70394 GCF_000671375.1 Centruroides sculpturatus | reverse complement strand
GCTGTTCCGCGACGAAAACAAGCTTGAGCAATGGCGATGTCGAATGGTGCACACTCGGTAAGTAATCCTACAATTTTTTGTTTGTAGCGTAGTTTATACGGATTATTTCCAAAAAAAATATACGTATTTTGGAAATGTTGAGTCGGATTAGTCTAGAATCGATTAATTTTATGGAAGAAAACCTTTCAAACAGCTATAGTCCGTAAACTTGACACGTATCGGGCTGTAATTGGAAAGACTCGTAAGAAATCGGATTCCTAAAGAATGGAACGTATCTACTGTCTTATAGGGGGTCGACTGTATACACAGAACATTATGTACAAAACTTTCATTCACAATATGTAGCAATGTAACAGTTTAATTAAACAAATCTCTATTTAAAACATAGATAAACTAAATCGAAAATAAAATTATTTTCGATTTATTTACATCTTCATCTGTAATTTTAAATTATTCTTTTTTAAATTTTTATAAAGATTAAATATATTTTCTAACAAAATAAAATGTTTTTCTTCAGTTTCTCAAGAGTCGTCTGCTACAAATGTAACAACGCGTTCCCAGAATAAAGACGAGGGAGTTTCGAGTGACTCCGCAGAACAATTTATTCTTTCTTATATTAAAGCTGGAAAATAAATTTGCTTAAACTACAAGCTTCTTCTGATAAGTTAGTGTAAGGTTGGTAACGGGGGTGAAAATGTCAAGAGGGTCGATGGGTCGCGAAGGGTTCGTATGTGGGCGATCGGCACTGAGACATACTTTACGGTTACAAGAAACTGTTTATTTGACACGAAAAAGGCTTACAAGATTTCCGAGATCTTGGAAGTTCTAAGTCGGCAGCGGCCTCTGAGTCTTACTCTCCTTTCCTAATGAAGGAGTGTCCCTGGTGAAGAACAGATCTCTCAACAACTCCGGGACGATGCGCGGTCAACTTCAGGTGATGGGAAGTTGTCGATCCGAGGACGGGAGACAGAGACGAAAATGGGCACGACACACACGGTCCGACACTTGGAACTTTCGGGAGAACAGACCGTCGCGTTCTTGAATTTCCGGTTTTTATTAATTTCCGTCTCCGATCGTTCATTCCCATTGGTGGCTTTTCCTCGTTCTCGTTTTCTAAGTGGTTGATCACTCGTTATTATGTGTAACGAGATCTCAACTTAGATCTTGAGAGAGGTCAAAATCGAAGTTTAATTCGATCTTCAACGGGAGATGGTCAACTTACATTATTCTATTGTTTAAAGTTCGCATCGCATTTTCATACAAAAACCTATTTAACTTCTATTTTAAAAAAAGAAAAATTATTTTAATGCGAATTTCAATGACTGTTAGGACCTGTCCAGACCATCACATTAGAAACCCTTTTAGAACAACTTGCGAATATCCAGTCGTGAGTGAAGAAGATCGATACTTGTAGAATTGGATTTTCGACTCTCGGAACTTGAAGATGATAAAAAAAAAATTAGATGGTTACACTAGTTCAAAAATAATAATGCCTTTGAAAACAAAAACCGTTGCTTAAATTTATTTGAGAGAGTGTCAAAGTTAGAAAATAAAGAAAAAAAAAAGGAAAATATCGTGATCTCTGTTCTTCCAGATAATAGAAATGATTGTCTAGTTTTTGTGCAAAATTTATTTAAATTAGCACTCTAAGCCATTTATATCAAGTTATATTTAATATATATTATTTTAAGTTGCCGACGGTATTTACATTTTTAATAAAATAGAAAAATATGAAAAATACAAAAGGACTTCTGATGCAAACGTTACATTTTGAAAAGCACTATAGAAGCGAGATTGCATGGCTTACATATTTCCAGCTCTAAATTTTTGACACTTTTTTGGAAATTTCACAAGAATTCCCAATAACTCAAGCGTGAAGACGATATGGTTCTTGTTATGACACGATATCTATACGTTCACTAAAAAGGTAGAACTTACTCCGGAGAAATGAATTTTAGACTAGAACGGAGATCTTGCAATTGTATGTCTGGTACGAAGGTATGCTCGTCGTTCGATTAAAACTATTTACAAAGAAGGAAAGACTCTACACTATCCTCAGTTCGTTGACATGTTTGGCGAAAATCTCCGATTTATTTGATATCCGCACAGAGAGTTCTCCGGAAAGAAGTGAGAAGCTCCGGATCCGCAATGTATTAGAAGGTGGTCATCCTCGTAGAAGAGGAGCATAGCACACTTAAGTTCGACGAGCGGAAGAGAAGTCGGCGCCTGCGAAGAGTACGGCAGCAGCATGGAATCAATCGAAGACGGTGAATAGATCGCACAGAAACGGATTACACGGGACACTGGTTCTTGGACTATGTGTTTTTGTACGATTTTCTCCTTGACAGTACATCCTAATTAGTCTTCATCTCTTCTCCTCACATTTGAATTAATTTGTGATTTGTTTTCTGGAGAAATTCGAGACCGAACCGGGCCACGAAAAATGTCGACTCTGGCATTTAATTCGCCGCCGATCTCCGATCCATACTGGAGATGTTTACTGATCAAGAATTGTGTCTTTGACAATTATTATTCCAAGGTATCAGTTGTTCAAGATTCCGATAACAAAAAAAAAAAAACAATTATTGTATTAACGAAGATTAATAATAATTTCAAAAACTCAAATTTTTTAAGTTTTTCCCCCTTTCTTCTTTTGCTCTTTTTGTCCTGTGGGCAGAGTTACAGAGTTAAGAAAGAAATGGCTGGACTCAGAGGTATAGCCATTTAGACAATAAGAGGAAGGAAGAATGTAGCGAGAAGGTAAGTAGATGAAGATTAAAGTAAGGGAGATAGGATAGTGGGAAGGGAAGCCCATGAGGTCTTGCATCGCATTTATTAAATTAGATCAGAATACAGATACAAATACAATTACAATGCAGAATAAGTGAATGTGGTACAATATAGCATATATACGCGACAATAATTACCGGTTTATTAGAGGACAAAAGACATTAAGCAAAAAATATTAAATAAACAGTNTAATAGTTTTCTGATCTACATTTTTAATGTTGCTTATAACTTTATTAAATTTTTATCAACTCAGTTATGATAAAAATGAATATCATATCATACCACATTAATATTTCTTTACATAAATAGTTTAAGTATTATAAAGTATCATTTCTTGGAAAAAATATATTCAAGTCATTTTAATATATTCTGTATATTTAATGTAAATAATTTGTAGTGTCAAGTATGACATTATATATATATACAAGTGCTCCCCACTTATGAACAGGTTAGATTTCTGAAGTTTAGTTGTAAGTTGATAACTAACCCAGAAAGTACAACTGTACACAGAATAACCATTTATTGTTAGTGTTTGCTTTTTCAATGTACTTAATAGGATACATTACACTTGTTTACCCACTTACTACTACCTAATAGCAGGTGTTTCAAACCTGATTTCTTTTACCTAATGCACTTAGTTTTATAATGTCCAGTTTAGTTACTATGGTAAAAGAGCAATATTTGCATTTATCTCTACTGCTAGATTAATTTACTATCATGTTTTGGAAGCTTTTTTGATGTACTAATTGTAAAAGTTTATAAAAATTGCAAACAATAGCAAAACAATGCTAATACTCCAAAGTTATCAACATAATGCCACCTCACAACAGGAATTGGAGCCTCAGAATTTACATGAAAATGAAAAATGACAATATGCAATAGAAATAAGCCCACATTAATTATTTATTAAAAATTTACTATTTATTATTGGCCAAAGACTGATTTCAATACAAACCTTTTAAGAAACAACATAAATTCAAAATCTGTGCAAAATTTACATTTTAAAGTACAGTCAAATTGTTCATAAGGAGAGTAGCAGCAGCTGTATGTATAATATATATATATATTTGATATTCAATATCATTTATTTATAAAACAAATTTCAATTTAAATGATATAACTCAATTAATACTTAGAGAAGTGATTCTCAACTGTGGATTGTGTTTTTTTCGTGAGATGCAAAACATTTTCTATGAGGAATGAAGAAATGTTTAAGTATTATTCTCATGTGGTCTCACTATTGTGTCTGATGGTTTCAGTTGAAGATGATTTATTTAATCAAAACAAAAATACATTTTCAATACAATAGATATTGTTATCAATTATGAGATTGCATAAACTCTTTGATAAACATTTGAGTGCATTTCCTTGTGAAGTAGCTAAGTGAGCAAACCAATGACATAGGTTGGTTTCATATGAAACAAACTACATCATTGGTTTGCTCACTTAGCTGCTTGATAAGGAAATGCACCCATGTTCTCATTTAAAAATTCTTAATCTTTCCTGTTTAGTTTATTGAAATTCTTCACAACAGTTGACTGCACACATTCCACAATTCTGGAAATTTTTGGTAATAAAATAACCTCCCCAAATACCTCAATGGTTAATTTCCTATTAGTTCATACATTTTTGCATCTTTCCATTTTTAAATGCACATTAAACAAGCATAAATACAAATAAAGATATTCCATATATGCATCTTTTGTAAATTAGTGTGTATGATGCAATCAGCAGCTGTGCTGATACAACAAGATTGACATAACTGCAATGGACTGTTACAGCAATAGCTTATCAATATTAAAATAACAAAGATTAAAATATGGCTTTTTTAAGAAAGAACTTAATGAAAAGTATTGGGTTATTTTATACTTTTCAATACTATTGTAATTTTTCTATTTTACTTTTTTTATTTTTTGAAAGAAAATATTAAAAGTAAAAAACATTTTTTCTTTAAATTTACTAAATAAATATATGTATAGATTTATTGTTTAGATCATGGAAATTAGTTAATGCTCAAATAGGGCCATGAAAAAGTCTGGGAACCACTACAATACAGTCGACCCCCTATAACACGGTAGATACGTTCCGTGTTATGTAATTTCCATGTTGTACGAGTCACTTAAATACATGAGCCAATCACAGCCCGACACGTGCACAGTTTAGGGACTATGGCTGTTTGAAAGGTTTTCTTCCATAAAATTAATTGATTCTAGACTAATTTGACTCAACATTTCCAAAATATGTATAATTTTTTGGGAATAATCCATATAAACTATGCTATAGATAAGAAATTGTAGGATTACTTACCAAGTGTGTACCGTTCGATGACGTCATTGCTTAAGCTNCATAAAGTTGCTGATTTTCATTAAAAATATATAAAAATGGATTATTTTCCAAATAACGATATTAATAAAATTTTAGTTATTTTTAATGTAAAAAGTTTTAAAAAATTAGATAAACAGACGATAACAAAATCTCTGCTATTTATTACCGTAAAGTGGCGCTTCGATAATTACAGAAGGAAGATGTGGATGCACTGACGAAGTTTTGTAAACTTTTCCCATTTGCAGAATGTGTGTCTTTTGCAGGTAACAGGTATCGAAGGATCGTGAATTTAGATGTATTTTAAGCAATGGATGCATCGACAACGTTCGTAGAAGAGATCGATTTTAAAGAAATAACATTAGATAAAGTAAGCCTAAATCATATTTAATATTTGATACGTTTCACGCGGATGTTGTCGCTAGAAGCTGCATGACAACAATAACAAACTTTTATATATTTTGAAATAGGAATTAATCGTCATAATTGTCGTTTATTTTACACGGATAACAGTTGAATGTATTTACAGTTTCATTTTTAAAATTGAAAGTATTTATTAACGAATTACTTTTAGTTCTTTAGGAAATTATTCAGTGTGCTACAACATTCGGAAAACGCTACGTAACTTTACAATGAAATAAGGAAATACGTAAATACAGCTTTGATTTGAATGACATCACTATTCACGTGGAATATTAATTATAGATTTAAGTTCCTTATTAATATGATGCCATTGTCTTCCCTGAGATTAAATCCTGAGTGCGCCACTGAAATTCAAATACCATGGTATTTGAATCGGTGGTGCACTCAGTATTTAATCTCAGGGAAGCCAAGTTGAACAGATGAAGACATTTTTAATGCAAATTTAATAAAATTCTTACCTAACATGGTACTGATTTGTAAGTAGTATTGGAAGACACAACACAATATAAATACAAAAGAATTTTAATTAGGAAAAAATTTTTGGGAAATTTTTTAGAGTTCTGTTTTATTTTTCCTTTGGAGGGTGCTGGACCTCTTTCCGTCATCTGGATGTGCCGCCGATTTGAATTATAATAAAGCTTGGCAAACATTTGAAAAGAGAAATTTTCTTGTGTTTATTTGTTAAAATTATTTTATTTTTGAAATTCTGTAGATAATAAGAATGTTTTGTGTTGTACTTATTATGGATTTAGCTACATCTTGATGCTTGATGATGCAGAGCTTGCCATATCTGGGATGACTTTGAAGTCTGGATCTCGTGAAGAGGTGACATACACTTTTGCTGTCTGACTAGCACAAGGGTGTCATTAGGATTTTGTCTCGGCAAAACATATGCAACTTAGATTAAGCAACCAATAGATTTACTAAAATCTTCTTAAACCAACTGTTTTTGTTTATACTGTTTCTATTTATTTTCTAGAGAATGAATAAAAAAACAAGCTAAAACTCCAATAATCTTATGAAACAATCATTGTAACATTTCTTTGAAATATTATAGTATCTGCGTACGGTTTAAAGAACTAAAGGATTCATCTTGTCTGTCACTGTCAATCTGTAAACAAAAAATCTGCACACAAATCAAACTGCTTAATTTTTACAATACATATATCCAGGAACAAAAAGTGACAAAGTTAGTTTTTTCCTGTCACTAAATTATGTAATCTGGTCCGTAGTTAATAGCTTTTCTGATTTCAGTCTTCATGCTAACTATTAGAATTTGAAAGTGCTCTGAATTAAATTGACACAGATTGGTCTTGATGCATTGTTTCAGTTCAGTTTCATTTTTGTTATATCTTCTATTTCAACCAGTGCCAGAATTGTTCAGTTCGTCTGCAATGCTGTTATCTTTGCTGACCTATTGGACTCCATATTCCTCTAGCATGGAAACTGTATCTGTTGTGTAATGTGCAGCTGCAAAGCCCAGCCAGAAGACATATAAAGTCCATTCAAGTGGTGTTTTTTGAGGAATGAGATCAGCCTCTTCTAATACTCTCCTTTATGTGCACTTCTTTGTTGATGGCTAGAGGATGCTTTTAAATTTAAATTTTACCTGTGGATCAAGCTTAATCCCATCCTTATAATAATATTGTTTCCAGTGCGTACATTTCTGTCAAATGTAAAATACGTCTGATTGTCCATTCTGTTTGAAATCTTGAAATCTTCCTTACACATTTTTCACAGCAGAGTCTTTTCTGACTTGATTTGTTTTTTATATCTTGGAACTGACTTTTGCTCCTGAAGGATAAAATTTTGCTCAACTAGAATGTTTCTAACTTACTGATGAGATATTTTGAACTTTCTTTCACATTTTCTTAGTGACTGTCCAACCTTTCTGATCACCTCTCTTTCCAAAGATTCCCTTTTACTGTTTGCCATTTTTGACAAGACTATGTCTTGTCTATAAAATCATACTGCCGTTTTATGTTACCAGCTTAGAGGTATGAAGGAGTACATGTCAAGAGTTGATATTTGGCACAGAATATTAGGTGCCCAAATCATTTGCGCATAAAAAAATTCAGACTTGTAGTTAGTCAGGGGACCGAGAACCGAGTCAAAATAAAATCCAATGCCAACCCTCTTCTATAAACAGGCAAAACAGGCACCTCACCCCACCGTAGTCAGATGGGGGAGAGTATCACCCACAGTCATTCTAAGAAGTTAACTCTGACTTAGGACTGAATACTATAGAAGAACGTAGTTTCTTCTATGTTAAATAAAACTTGTAATCTAATTTTGTAAATTTGGGAGTGCTTCAAATATGACGTTAAAACGGTTTTATGTTATTACAAGTAGGTTTTTTAACATTATCTTGTATAGTAAAATCGTGGGACCAACAAAAATTTGACGTTATATTAGGGTTGTCATTACATTCGATGACGTTATAATCGGGTTAAACTGTATATTGTTTGTGCAAAACAAAAAATAATTTTGGATGATACAATAGCCATGATTATTTTTTTCAAAAACAGGAAATTTTTGTTATGCATCGACAAAAATTCAACCCAGGCCGACATGCAATGAGAAATGGGAACACGCAACAGGAAATTTCGAAATTGGATAGGTTAATTTCATCGAAAATGCATCGTGGATGACCTCGTGGTCGTGGCAGGTAAAGTTTGAACAATCGTGCCCAAAAGCAGCGATACCAAAGAAGATTGGAGAATGAGAATGAGACCCGCCTTGAGCGTCAAAGTGATTCCACTTAGTAGTGGGTCTCTGAGACATAGTCTTGTCCCAAGCACAGCCTTGCCATTTTACTTGTTTTAATTCTCTTTCACCCACTCCCTGGACATCTAGCAACAGTCTCACTTTCTAGCAAACAATCTAGCACTTTCAGCCATTATGTGATATTGTACTTTTTTTAATTCCCATTACCACAAAATGCTTAACTGTAAAACTTTCATTTCCCCATTTTATTTGTAAAATTTTCCAACTACAATTTTTTGTTCTTCATTAAGCTGTATTTATTTACATATGTAATATTGTTGCCATGACAACATGGATTTAAAAATAGAGTCTGAACATCAACCTACACTAGCACATTTTCAAACAGATACCAAATATGCCTGCCAAAATTATGCAGATGTTTAGTTTACATACCTGTATAAAGAAAAATTTCTTATTGTCAGATTTTGAATGGATATACAAATTAAGGTGTACTTGTAGTATATGGTACTTGACATCAAAATGATGATTCCTATAAACTGTAAAACCCTTTTCATCTGTAAAAAATAATTTGGTAACAAAAATTAGAAATACTTTCTATTTCCATAAAATTAAATTTTAAAACATTTTGACTGCTGCTGTGATTAAGCAGAAATGGGAAATCAATAGCCAATAGAAAACAAGGATAGTGACATCTATAGACCATCATCATTGGCTGCATTCAGCATACTCAACAGTTTTAACTAAGTGATGATAATATAGTGGTTACTGTTACTTAATGGTAATGAATCTGCTTAGTGATGAATTACAACAATCTGTGATGAATTACAACTGCTTAGTGATGAATTACAAAAACGAAACCTTTTTTTACAAGTGTTATGTCCATAGTACACTCCACAAATGCTTTCGACCTCCACCGAGGTCTGCTTCAGGTGTTGACTGACTGTGTTTCCTCCTGACCGTCGTAGCGATGTCACCAGAGATGTAAATAATTGTGCGTGTCGGGTTTCACCCCTCCGACTGTTACTGTTTGAATTCCTCAAACAAATACCTCCATGCCTGTGCAATCGTTTCACCATCTTTGAAGTTGATGCAGGTGCCCCCACCATTAGCTTTATGAATTTCCCAGGCCTCCAGGTGTCAGATGTGATCAGTTCAAAATGCTTGTCTGATTAGTCTGGTGTTCTGGAAGTCCACCCTTATATCAGGGTTGGTAACGTAGGTCGATAAGGCGGTGGTGTGCCTGTTATTTTTAATATCTGCTTGATGTTCTTGTATCTGTTTTGTGTCAAGCTCGTATCCGTTTTTGTGTGGATTGTTATTATTCAATGCAATGTTAAGTTGTTGGAAGTCATTTGTCAATGAATTACAAGTTAATATGATGCTACAAGAGTTGCTGCTTGTTTACAAAAACTTTAAAATTAATATAGTTTACTTCATCAAATGTTTTTAAGTTTTATTTTGCATATTTCTGTTCTTAGTTGATGATAACTGTTTTTAAATAGATTAATTAGTACTGTAATGTGTGCTTTTATACGTGTAAATAATATATACTTCAGTGCTATCTAGATGAAGCCATTTTTGATCAGTTATAGCTACACAAAGTTAGTGTAAATGAAATCTGCTACTAAATGTGAAAATACAAAACATTCCAAAACAGTGCTGCTGTTGAGAGTGTTCAGCAGAAAAATACTCAATAGCTCCGGAACTGTTCACTCTGTACACAACCATTGTGATATCTGTAGATCAGTTTGACAGACATGACAATAAATTGTTGACTGCTTACAAGAAACATGATTGTGCTACTATATTAGAAGACTTTTCAATATCAGTGATACTTAACTTTCAAAAACTTGAATAAAAAAAATAATAATTTAGTTATTTTTAGAATAAACTAATATGCATGGTTGTGAAGACATAAAATCAACAATAAAATTGTTTGACAGTGTTTTTGTCCATGTGATCAGTTAACTTCTGTATGATTTCTTTCAAATACACATCAATATACTAAGTGTTTATGAATAATTAAATATGGGAAAAGCAAACTATTTGTATAAGGGAAGTATAGATAATAGTATAAAAATAGAAAATGTAAAACTTACAGTATGTGGCTATTATAAATATTTAGGAGTAGAATTAAGCCAAGATAGGAGAGATAATTGAGCAATAGGAAACAGGAAAAAATAAAAGCAGTTTAAAAGGCTGAATAGATTTTGATTGAATGCCAAATCTGAGAAAGAAAATATAATATAGTTATGTAATGCCGTAATGAGAAGTACATTATGTATATGGAGCCAAAATATAGGGAATATTTAAAAACAGATGAAAGAAAGTGTAATTAAAATGGATGGATTGACTGACTATACATTTCATTCATGTGCAAAATAAAAAGAGAAGTAATAAACATAAAGGAATTGATTGTTGATGAAATAAAAAGAAGGCAGTTGATATGGTGTGATTATCTATGGAACAGAAACCACAAAAAAAAAAAAAAAAAAGTGAGAGTAATATTAAGAAGGGCCAGTAAAGAAGGTATATGAAAAATGATGGAGGAGAGAGAAATTAATGAAGAAATATAAGTTATATGAATAGAGCCACATAAAGAATTGGCATATATATTTTTCTTTCTAGTCCACCTGACTACTACTACATTCTTCTCAGCTAGTAAAAGTTTCTGCGGAGAACACTGCATCTTTCAGGAGATGCAATTGCCTCTCTTCAAAGATGCATGCCTCTCTCTGTAGATACATTATTATGATGTATTTTCTACAGTTATTTTTGATCATTTTGTTGGAAAAAACTTTTTACTGTTTAGAATCAAGGTAAAAAACTATTATCTATCTTTAAGAGCAGTTTTTTTAAGTATAACAACAGATAAGGTACATCCATTTGTCGTTGTACAGATTATTTTTATCAAGTAAAATCATACATAACTAACTGGTTATCATATTTCTAAAATTATGAATTACAAATTCACTAAGTGAATTTTAACTTCATATATCTTAAAAATATAATGCAGCTTAAGTGTAATACATTTCTAATGCTAGACAATTCCAATTTCATTATTCTGTTTGCAATAGAAATTATATATCAAATAATAAAACAACTCTTAGGTCTCACTGCTTTGTTTCTTTGAAAGTCAATACAGAAATAATTTTTATTCTTATTTCTGAGAAGTTGTCTGTAGGATTTCACATCTCATTCTAGTTATATTTTGACATTAATTATATGTGAAATGAAAATAAAAGTAAAGTAGTATGTATGTGTGTTGTATCTGCATGTAAATTCATTTCATAACTTTTTTTTTTTTTTAATGAAATTTTTTATTTTCGTCTTAATTTTTGTAGGATTTCAGTTTAATGTTCCTGTTAATTCTGTTTTCTCAACTTCATTTTTTGAAAAATATAAAATAAAATTATTTTAAAGCTAATTTAGTAAAATACATAAAATATTTTTGTGTGTAAAGAATCATTTTTATTATTTATTTAATTAGAATACTCTTCTTTGTAATAAAGTTTGATTATGATATTTTGTTTATTATTATATTAATAAGTATTAAATTTTATCAAATTTACATTATAAATTACCATATTTCTTAAATCTATATTCTGTAATTATTCTACTAATTAAGCATAAAATAAATGCACAATTGCAATAGTTGTCAATGAAATCATAACAAATATTTTATTAATCAATACATTTTCATTTCAGTTTTTAATTAAATTTTAAAAAATTATTAGTTAAGAATTTGTATGTTAAAGATTTTTTTTAATAGTCTATCTAATCAATTATTTTCATTTATATGCAATTGACCTAATCTGTATTCATATCATTGTATTGCACAGTTTAGATGATCTTATGTCATTGATTTTTATAACCTTGAAACTATATTCCTGAATGGATCTCATAATTTTGAGAAAAATTAAAATTTTGTAAAATTTCTGTTCAAATATAACATATTTACATTATACACTATATAAGTGAATTTCATACCTTTTTTCAAATTCAATATTTTTACATGAATATACCAAAGATATTTTCATTAAACCCCCATAAACTCAGACTTTGCATAACTTGGACAATTTTTTTTTTTTTTTTTGAAAAATTATACAGTAATTTAAAATTTCTTGACAATAAAAAAATTATGGTTAATAAATGCTATTGATATTTGAAAGTCTGCATTATCATACATTATATTACTGTCATCAGTAAGTTATTAAAGATCATACCATACATTATTTATACAGAGCTGTCATGAAATTTTCTGAGCTCATTTCTTATAATTATAAATTCAGCAATATAATCTACTGAAGCCCAGCAAAACTTTTATATTGAGTTGATTGTAATAAATTACTGTACTCTACAATCACCTTCTTATTTGTACCTACAATCACCTTCTTCTAAACTTCTGAGTTAGTGGGGTATTTTTTCCAATACCCCACTAACTCAGAAGTTTCATAAACTCTGACAACCTTTATCCCCCCCTATTGGTCTGAGTTTGCTATATACTGCTATACTAAAATTTATTTTTATATTTATTAATTACAATCAATTTACTCTTATTTTATTTACATTACAGAAGAATGTGTTGATTAATTTATTAATTTATATGATAATTTACAACAAAAAAAAATTAATTCTACTTTATAAGTATTTCAAAGTTAAATAATTATATATTTTAAACAATTTTTTTCATTATTTATATGAATAAGAAGTTATGTAGTCTTATGAAAAATTTAACATATATAAATGTAATTTTCTTATCTAATGATTAGAATAAATAGTTATTACTTTATTATTATTAAGGGTAATTCATATTAAATACATTATAATTGGTAATAATTAATTGTGCTTTTATTAATAAAAAAAATCATATAAAATTTATTACAGGTAGTTGGTAAAGGCACATATGGTTTAGTAAGAAAGGGAAAATGGAGAGGAAAGGATGTTGCAATAAAACAGATGGAGACGGAAAATGAAAAACAAGCATTTTTTATTGAGGTAAATTTTTTTATAAATGTTTAATTTCTTTATAAATATGTAGTAGTTTTAAATGATGGAATTACATTAAATATAGTTTAATAAATTTTAGCATTTTAAAAATAATGCTAATTATTTTTACAATGTTAATAAAAATTAAGAAATAGTTTATTAAGTGTATATTGATTGTAAATTTTGTGTGAGTGAAGTAAGGAATACTGTAGTAAGTGAAGGAAATGTTACATGAAAACAATCTATTTTTTTTATAATAATTTTGTTTTTTTCTTTATGTATTTCATAGTGTAGGCTGTACCAAATAATTTTGCTGATATATGTCTTACACAATCATTTTGGATCATAAATAACAAGTGGTATGATATATAACTGTTATACATATTTTAAAATATTTAAAAAAAAAAAAAAATCACTGAGAAATGTTACGTGTGTTTAACAACGGGTTCGGAAAACTTTGAAAATCTTAACAACGGGTTCGGCCGAACCTGTGCGAACCCGCTGAATATCACCACTGCCTGCACCTAATTTCGAGGGTGGGAGAAGTGCCCGGGATGGGTTCGAACGAGAGTTTAGATTAATTCATTATATTAGGAGGTGGAAACGTTGTTGAGATGGGTTCTTACAATAGTTTAGACCAGCTACATTCGCGAAAGTGGTCGCTTATTACAGTTGTTGTATGTTGTTTCGAACCAAAAATCGATGCCTGCGGTCGCGTTACACGGGTGGTCGTTTAATACAGGTAACTTATACGAAGACTCTACTTGTATGTATAAACTATTCCGTGCCAGAAATTTTTGTCCGTTTTGACAGATGCCCGTCGAATGCAGGTGGTCTCCTAAGCAGTTTTCAATGTATTTATATTTTAGAAAGTATAATTTGTATATAATTACAAATTATAGAAAATATAATTTGTAATTTAAAAATAAAATATAAATGTATTTATATTTTAGAAAATATAGGCGGCGCTTCCACAGCTTCCATGGGCGGCACGCCACTGTGCAAGAGTTTATTAAATTTATTTGAATACGATTATACAGATGAATGTTGCTTAGGCTGCAAGAGATGGAGTTTATGATATAAATTTAGCGAACAATGATAATTATTTATATACAAATTATAAATAAAATGATGCCGAATAGAATCTCTTAACAGTCTTTAAAAATTTATTTAGTCTATAATCTTAATTTGTTTGAAAACTCTGCTGGAGAGAAAATTTATAAACAAATTGCAATTATTCAACA
>NW_019384986.1:54436-55825 GCF_000671375.1 Centruroides sculpturatus | reverse complement strand
TCTGTTGTAAGGGGCTGTCTTTAAATGATGTCCACACTGAAAGGGAGGGAGGGGTTAAGACAAGTTGGACAAGGAGGGTTGAGTATTAGTGGACATCCATTTATTTCATTAAATTTTATACAATATGCATTTTATTATATTTATTTCAAAGTTTCTTGTATGTTTCATTTCTACTTATGGTATCTATCATTCATAAAGTGATGAAGGTTTTAACAGGGATAGAGTTATGTTGGACATCCATAGAGGGAAAGGGGTTACAAAAACTTGGACAAACTGGGACAAGAGGGAAAAGTAAACATTTCAAGAAAAATGCACATGTAATTTATGGATAGCCCAAGTGCTTAGACTGTAGAAAATGGACTTATACCACTTTCAAAATCAATGGTTATGCAATGTCATTTATCGATAAATTTTCAATTGATCAAAGCTTATGGTTATTTTAAAATGTTAAGTGTGAATTGTTTATAAATAAAAAGTTCACACTAAATTGTATGTATATTATGTGTTTTCTCAATTTTTTCCAAAAATGGACTTACACCACTTTCAAAATAAACGGTCCATTTATTACTTTAACAAATGTTTTCAACCTGATCATTGGGTATTTTTAATTCTCTGGAACATTTTTATGGTGGTTCTATATTCAAATGATGAGAAATTCAATTACATAATTCCCAAAAATTTGTGTTAATTATCTCAGTTTATTTTATTGATAAATTGTAAATGATAATATTGCCATTCATTTGAAAATTTTGCCTTTTAACTAGTCAGTAGTAGAATTTTAAGTTAATTTTGCTGTAAAGTTCTTCCCAAAGAACTATTTCAAACTACAGTAGAGCCTCGATTATCCGACTTAATTGGGGACTGGGGTTGGTCGGATAATTGAAAAGTCGGATAACCAAAAAGTATGAAAAAATCCATTATCATTTGAAATTTGCCAACTAGGACGGTCGGTTAACCGAGGTGTCGGATAATCGAGGCTCTACTGTAGTAACCTAATAATCACCATGTGAGAGAGTTAACAATTCGGCATAACAATATCCAACATTTTGGAAAGGAATAACAATTCCTTTCCAAAATGTTGGATATAATTCAGCTGTCAGTGATGTCTACATTCCTGATGGTCTGTTGTCTTTCAGTTGGCGTGATCAACTGAACCTTTTCACAGGCACTTTCTTTTCTCTGGTTCTTGGTCCAAACTCTTAGTTCTTTGTTGTTGCTAGTAGACTGATTACCTAGAAGGCTCAAAATTTTCTACCTCCAGAGATACATACATGAACAGCACAATTCTTTACCTCCTGCTTTTGGTTGGGTCTGGCATTGCGCTAGACACTGATATACATTCTGTATATGTTATTATTATTTAAAATTTAGTTAATTACTATTTTATCG
>NW_019384986.1:10525-52854 GCF_000671375.1 Centruroides sculpturatus | reverse complement strand
ACAAGTATTTTATACTGTTAGATAGTAGAGAAAACGTATAAATCGAGGATTTAATCGTAGTCAAGCATTTACTGTATATTAGTAAATATAAAAAAAATTGCATTAATTTGCTTTATATATTTTACCGTTACATTGCGCCAAGTAAGCATTAAACTACAGTCAGTAATATATATTATTCTTATATAAATTCATTAATTATAATAAACATACACTATGTCTAAAATTACATTAAAATAGCACTCTCTAATTAACATCTGAAATGAAGAATTAATTGAATCGGGTCCCGCCGCCATCTTAAATAACGCGCGACTGTAATTGATCGATTCTGAGCGCAACACGTTGCATCAAATTAAATAATTTATAAAAATTAAAATAACAAATGTGTTTACAAAATAATTGACTATATCTATTCGCAATAGTACTCTAACACACATTGTATTTATAGTTTAGCATTTCTGATAACATTTAATTCATTTTTCAATTTCCTTATATTTTGTATATAAAATGCAAATAAAAAAACATAAATTTGTGAAACTTAATTAAAAAAATATCTGCAAGTTCAGAAAACACATGTATATCAGAATCTATCAAAAAAAGTTAGCTAATAATAACTAAAATCGAGAAAAAAAATAAAACTTTCAAGGTACGGTAATTTCTGTGGTAAAAAGTGAGGTAAGTGATCATGTGACGCCCGTCTCCCCATCGTCTGTAACCAAAACGGACGAGGGTGAAATAAAAGCGGAAACACCAGCAGAAGTAAAAACAAACATTGTCGCGAGTCTAGAACAATAAACTTGAACGGGAGCAAAGATGAAACACGACACACTGTAATTTATGCTAATTACCTTCTAATATTAAAAAATTAAAATCATCAACAAAATTATAACAAAATTAAAATTTTTTGACTAAATTTGACTAAAAACTTATCATAGAACTGGATTAAAGTAAAAATACCCGTTTTTCAATGCTAAATTTTTATTAATTAATTTTTTAAATTGGTGTCTAATTGACCGAGCACGCGCGTGCCGAAGGGTTAATTAACATTTAATATTCATAATATTTAAAAGATTTAATTTTGAATTTTTTCAATATATATGATTTATTTTTTTAGGTTTGTTTAGTTATGGAATTTGCAGAAGGTGGATCATTATATAACGGTATATTTTTTCATTATCTTTATAGAAAAAAGAAATTATATACATATTAGATATTTTAAATGTAACATGAAATAATCAAAAAAGTTTTTTATTAAGTATAATTTAAGTGTAGTTTTTTTCTTTATATTTTGATAAAAATATCATAGTTGTATTTTTATCAAAGAAATAAATGAACAATAAGTTTAATTTTTTTTTCTATTATTTTTGATGAGTACAATATAAAAATTATTTCTTTTAATGTACAATTTTATAAATATGAATCCATTTTTTTCTATATTAATTCAGTAAAATTATCATCTGTTTATATTAAGGCTACTAGTAATAAGAAAAAGTAATTAAATTTCTTATTTATTATTATAATTTTCTTTAAAGAACACTGGATTAGAATTAAAACAATTGAATGATGTCATGTAAAATTAAATGTTTTGTGTGACAAAATTAAATGTATAAAATTTGTTCAATTTTTCATTAGATTTAATATCTCTTTATGGTAATTTTATTCATGTCTACTTATAAAATTGTTCAGTAATATATAATTTTATTCTGTTTAAAGACATGGTGCACTCTTGCTAATTTGAGTAAAAGTGCACTGTGTATTATTGTACAGAGTTGTTTAAATTAGCAGAGCTATGAAGAAATAGAATAACTATACACACTTTATTTCATTATATATTTATTTAAATAACAATAAAAATTCTGTTCCTAAAATTTTAAATTTGTATTCATAAAAATGAAATAACCCAGTACTAAAAATTATAGACTTCTACTAAACAGATTATACATGCTATAGAATCTCTATCCTCTCTTCTTTCATCAGCAAATGTTTCTGATATAAAATAAGCTTAGTTTTGCAATACTGAATTTTATTCGTGGTTATATCATATTAAATGATGTTTATGTAAACGTCGATACCATGAACACCCATTTAACATTATTGTTTTTTTAACAATGATATTTAAAGACATATAATGTGGATATAAAAACAAAATATCAGTTGCAATTTTATTATACAGTACTGTATTTCAAAATAAATTGCTTATTAAAAATTAAAACATACAAATCATTCAGTAGACAGAACTTCTGTCTACTGAATGATTTGTATGTTTGAACATTGAAGCCATCTACATCCTTATTACTCATATTTGAAGTTCAAAGTGTCCAGTACTCATGCAGTGTTCACTACTGGTGCGTTTACCTTAATTAAAAATTAAAAAAATAAATATTGAACATATAATAGAATGTCAAAACTTATAAAATTAGAGTAAAAATTTTCTAAAAAGCAAAATAAAGTACTGCTGTGTAAAAACTTTAGAACTTTCTGTCCAGAAATAAAGAAATCTTTTCCTTACACATTACAAGGGGAATTGGAAATTTCACACCTTTCTGTGAATTGATGCAATACCATCAATCCACATAAAGGTGTGAAATTTCAAATTCACATAAACTTGTAAATGAGGAGACAGTACTGCTACTTAAAAACCAATAAATAAACAACTTTTAATCAAAAGGAAACATAAATGATAATTGATCTGTTCACCTGCTTTGCTTATTTAGATCTTGATGAATTTATTGTTTCACCTGCAGTGGTTAGTTTAAAGGACAATAATAGGAATAAAATATATTTTGTTGCAAAAAGAAATTCAATAGCAATTGGTAATTTAAAATTTGTTGACTCAAGTGCTTTTGAAATTTGACAGACACAAAAATTGATATATTCGAATCCGCAATATAACAAGGGGCCACTGTACTATTAATGTTCAGTGTAATATAAATTTAAAACAATGTTTCTCAACTGCCTGTCCGCAAAAAATTTTACTTTTATGCAAAAAAATATTTGACTAAACTGATGCTGGCACAGTTGATTACAGGTGACATATAAATAGTAGTCATAATATGTACTTTGTTATGTACAGTAACTTTAGATAGCCATATATAAGCATAATTCATAATTGCATATAATTACTGGTCCACATAAAAGTTTCCATAAATTTATCTAATTTGAAACCTTATTTTGTATTTGGTAAATATATTTTGTGTTAAAATGTTTGGTACATAATAATTTTACAAATTCATTATGCTTGTAAAAAATAATCTGTGATTACTTTGTTTTTGGCAGGAACATTTTAGTAGCAAAATGAACAAACTTGGTTTCAGATTAGGCAGAATTAGTCTAACAAGAGTATACTGTAACTATATTTTATTATACTGGAAGCAACAGAATATCTGTGTATTGAAAATAACAAATAAAACAAAACAACAACAATGGACGTATCATATTCAATAAAACTACAATTATAAATTTTTTGTAACTACTATTATTTACATTTTATCAAAATTGTAATTACAAAGAACAGTACAGTAGCTAATTATTATTAGTATCACATTTGTTGATAAAATATAATTGCAGTAGGACTGCAGAATTAAATATGTAGAATGTTTACAAAATGTTTTCATTTGTAAAATTAGGTTTTTGTTGAATCTTTCTAAAAGTATCAATAAAAATAACTTTGATACATATTTATAAGCAAAACAATCACAATGAGAACTTAGAATCTCAGCAATGAAATAAATTATATTTGTTAATATGATACTTATGCTTAAGAAGTAGATTAGAATTTTTTGTGCTATTATTTTTATAATAGGCCTAATTGGGATAAATTTGAATATTAATGAGAGTTTCTTTATTTATTTTAGTTTTACATTGCTCACCTCAAGTAGAATACACTGCAGCACATGCAATAAGTTGGGTATTACAATGTGCTAGAGGAGTAGCATATTTACATAATATGAAACCTAAAGCCCTCATTCATCGTGATTTAAAACCTCCAAAGTAATAATTTATTTATAAGATAGTTTTATGAAATTTTGCTTTGTTTTAATACAAAAAAATTTCGTATAGTTTATTACTTATAATGGGTGGTACGATATTAAAGATCTGTGATTTTGGAACTGCCTGTGATCAACACACAGTTATGACAAATAACAAAGGAAGTGCTGCTTGGATGGCTCCAGAAGTGTTTGAATGTAAGCTATATAAAAGATAATATTATTTTTAAATATTTAGTATACTATATAGTTCTAATAAATTTTATTTTCAGATAATTTTAAATATTTATTCCAACACAAGAATAAGTAATTAATAAGCACAAACAGTCTAATAGTTAAGATTATTTCTTGAATGTTGCTTCAGGCTCACAAAAATTAACTTATAAATGTAAGCTTAAAATTCACAAGGAAAGTGCATAAAATATATAAATGTTACACACTTTTTAGGTTGCTCTTATAGTGAAAAATGTGATGTGTTTAGTTGGGGAATTATTCTTTGGGAAGTTCTTACAAGAAGAAAGCCTTTTGATGAAATTGGAGGACCAGCATTTCGTTTAATGTGGGCTGTACATATTGGTATGAATTTTAAAATCAGCATGAGATTATTTTTCTTATCTTTCATTTAAAATGTTATTATTAAAATTTTTTATTATTATTTTATTAGGGCAGAGACCTCCTCTAATTGAAGGATGTCCAAAACCACTTGAAGAATTAATGACAAGGTCTTGAAATTAATTAAAACATTTACTTGTAGTAGTACTAGCAAAAATACGTAGAAAGACTAAAATGTCTTCACTCTCACCATGTTCATCACCAGGAATGACAATCTTTCCTTGCAGACAACGACCTTTCTTTAGAGGCTACACCCTGCATAAACATGCAGGGGTGTGGCCTCTAAAGAAAAAGTGAGTCAAAAGTTCTCTGGTGACAGCTCAAAACGATTATTATTATTATTTTTTTTTTTTTAAGGCTTGTCACCAGAGAACTTTTAGACTCATGTTTTGCATGTTTATGCAGGAGTTAGCCTCTAAAGAAAGGTTGTCTATGCAGTGGAAGATTGTCATTCCCAGTGATCGGATATGGTGAGAGTGAAGATATTTTAGTCTTTCTATGTATTTTTACTAATGTGCAAATCTGTCAGCCAATTTTTTAAAATAAATTTAGTAGTACTTTTTAAAATTTTTATTTTACTCAGTTTCTTCAAAAAACTGCATGAAATAAAAGTTTGCATTTTGTCTAAATCAAAGATTAATTTTTATAGGCTTTCACAGCTTCCATAGATATATAAATTAAAATTTTTGATAAATTAAATTCGCACAGAAGTTAACTAAATGAAAACATTTTATTTTATATATATGTATTGAAGATACAAAATCATCTTCATCTTTCAATGTTTACAATGACCAGCATACAAAAATGTCTTTACTCTCACCATATACAAGTGGCCCTCGACTTTCGCACGATTTGCTATTTTGCACATTTTTAAAAATTCAACTTTTTAAATACTTGTTGATAATGAAAAAATTTCCTTCCATGCAGAATGCTTATACTACAAAGTGCGGTACCTTGCTCTACGTTCTCTGCCACACATTACTTCCTGCAATAGCAGACTTCTTGGAATCCTAATCACTATTGTGTTATTCCAAGCAAGAGGTCAAAACAGTTTGTCTTGCATTAGGGTGTGCGTCAATGTGTTGTGTGTTTTGTTTGTTTTGCCAATTTATTTGTTTATGTTTAAATATTTCATCCTTTAAATTGATAAACATGAGTGAGAAACTGCAGTGTTGATACGAACAAAAAGAAATTAAGGACTCATAAACTTCATACGATCGAGACAAAGGTGGAAATAATTAAACATTCTGAAAACTAAATCTTTTGCTTCAATCAGACATTCATATGATGTAAACAGATCTACGATATTTGCAGTTTTGAAAAATAAGAGTTTAAGGAATTAAGGAATTAATAAAAATTAAGGAATAAATATTTTAAACACAGTTTTTGGTGCACTTTTTTTTACATCCCTCTACTTTCAAACATTCAACATTCACACACACTTTCAGGAACCAATTATGTGCGAAAGTCAAGGGCTGACTATATATATTTTAATACCATCAGCNCTATTGAGGCATTAGACACATGAAGAACTTAGAAAATTCCTGATAGCCAGGCTGTTGGTGAGGCACGAACTCACGACAAGTACCAGTGTTCGGTAGTTTTATCCTTTCGGTCACTGGTAAGCACAACTGTATTTGGAAAATTTAAAATAATTGAAATATTAGCAAAAAATAAACGAAATAAACAGCAGAAAATTTGTAAAACTACCCAGTATATAGTCGAATCTACTATTAAAATGGAAAATTTTTGAAAAAAGTAACAATATTGAATTAAAATAGAATTTTTTTTTCCTTCACATATAGATGTTGGTCAAAAGATCCAATTAAAAGACCCTCAATGTCTGAAATAGAAGAACAATTAGAAGAACTGTTTCAGTTTTTTAAGAATGGAGCAGATGAACCAATTATTAATTCATCACCAGATGGTAATTTTTATCATTTATTAACTTAAATGATAAAAATTAAATAACATTATATATTTATCTATCTCATTTTATAGTTTATGATACCACAGATGATGAATCCATACAAGTTTCACAGGAAGATCCTCTGCATTTAGAAAAAAGTCAAGCCCAAGAGGAACTAATAATTGAAAGCAGCAATAAAGAACCTTCACCTCTTGCAGTGGTTTCTCCAAAAATCATTGTATGTTAAAATTTATCATTTAGATAAATGTAATTTAAAATAATTGAAATATTAGCAAAAAATAAACGAANAATTCTCTCATTGTAAGTTTACAAGATATGATTTAAATACTTTTGCATGTACATATTTTTTTCTTTCTTTGAAAATTATGTACATAAATAAATTATATTTTTAACATATTCAATTAGTATTGATTATTTGGTTTGTTTTCTGTTTGAATTATCCTGAAGATAGCTCTTTGTAAATGAAAATTTTTACTATGTTTGCCTATAATTTTTTCTACTAAAGCAACTTTGGAATTTGAAAATTTATTGCTTTTTACTATACTTTTGATCATACAGATTATACAAGTGCAAAAATTGAATTAACTGATTTAATAAATATATTTGTTATATACAGGGTGTTAAGAAATTAGATCAACAAAATGAAAGGGGTGATAGAGGGGGTCAGCAAAAAAATTTATTTCCTATGAACTGGGAGTTACAATTCCTTAAAAGATACAGATTCCTAAAGTTTCTTTGCTGCCCTGCATAGCGTGCATGTAGAGTAGGAAAGCCCACCATCATTATTTCATGGTGTAGCAGTTTTTAAAAATGTAGACAGATGCATCTTAGAAAAGTGAAAACTGGAATCACAACAGAGTATGTTTGTTAATTGCTATTTCTGTACTGATTGTCCAATTTTAAGTGTAATAAACAATAAAAAGGTGTAGTTGGCAAAATAATTTAATTCATTAAAGAATAAAAGTCCAAAATTCAAAAATAAATACAGTAGAGCGTCGATTTTCCGAATCAATTGGGAACTGGGGTTGTCCGGATAACTGATTTACGTACGAAAAAGTAGTTTAACGTATCCAATGTCAAAATTTTTATCCGTTGCGTGTCACTTCGCATTGAATTTTCGTCGATGTTAAGCTTAACAAAGACTATTGTATCGTTAAAAATTATTTTTTTATTTTGTACAAACAAAATAAATATATTGAAAAATATAAAAATAATAAAAAATTATACTTCAGATGTTAATTTAGTATCAAAAACGTAAAATATTTGAGTAGCCCATGACATAGCCAAAGATTGAAGCGCCACAGCACTGGCAAAAATTTAAATTTGCCGAATCTGAATTCTTTCGGATGATTGACTTTCGGAAAATCGACGCTATTACTGTATTTTTATTTGAATGCAATGTTTTATCTGAATTCTTTCGGATGATTGACTTTCGGAAAATCGACGCTATTACTGTATTTTTATTTGAATGCAATGTTTTTATAATATCTATTCAGATGGGGGAAAATGTACATTTCTTAATAAAAATTGTATTTTTATGCTAAATTGCCCTCTTTTAAACCTCTTTTGTATTCTGATTTGCATTTCTTCAACATGTCCACTTGTAGAAAAGGTACAAAATCTATTTGACATTTAAGTCAATCAGGTGTGTTTAATCAGGTAATTAAGTCAATCAGGTGTATGTATATCAAACATAATGGGGAAATTTACATATCAGGAGCTGGCTAATATCATGTTATTTATGGGAAAACTAAATGTAAAGGATGATTAGTGCAGACTTGAATGGTATTCCCAGCACTTCATACCTCACCATTTAACGTTTGCCACAATCCATAATTAATTGTGAGAAAAGGGGTGTTTTTTAAAAGATCAAATTGATAAGGATGATTATGCCTGATTAAAACTGACAACTTTGAAGAAATAGTGATTCAACATTGGAGCAACAGCCCTTACTAAGCATGAGTTATTGCCCACATTGTTGGGATAAATCACATTAATGTCTGGACCATGCTACATAAACACATGCCAGATCCCTTTCACTGTCAATTTGTACAATGCATAAGTGCTGCAGACTATCCAGCATGGTGTGTTTTTACGATGGTATTTAGAACAATGTGAATTAATAGCACTCCATGCAAAGCTTTAACAAATGTTTAAAATAATAATGTCAGACTTCTCTGTAAGGTATGCACTAGAGCAGCAACCATTACCAAAAGTTTAGGAGCCTGTATCTCATAAGGAGTCTGTGACAGTGTTCATAGGGCCAAAATTGATTCCATTGATCACTCTAATACCTACAGGTAACCCCCGTATAACACGGCACTTCTATAGCGCAGATTCGCTCTAACACGGTTTGAGAATTGGTACCATCCCCCGTATACACGGTACTTTTATAGCACGGATTCACTCTGACACGGTTCGAGAATTGGGTAAAACCCTCGTACAACATGAAATGTAATAAATTTTTACATACTCAAGTAATAATAGTTCACGAAAATTATTATTTTCTTGAACTATTAGTACTTAAGTATGTAAATTTTCTCTTCTTGCCTTCTGTCGATACACGTGGTCCTTCTCGAAACTTGTTTCAATGTTGCCAGATTGCGACGCTTCTGCTTCTAATGTTGCCGAATGTTTTTCCCTTATTCCATACTTGCATTATTCTTCATAAGTGCTTAGCACCATTAGGAAGCATAGCACCATATAAGGAAATTTATAAAGACCTTTTAACTAGAAGAAAGCAATCTAAAATTACATACATTTTGCAAAAGGTAAAGCATGGATCTGAAGATAATGCAGAAAAATGCTCAGAGGATAAGGATAACTTGCCAAAAAGAAAACGCTCTCGGTTAATTAATAGTGTTTTTAGTGATGACAAAGAAACGTTGTTTAATTTATATTAATATGTATCACTTAAAGAAATTTTTATGAAGATCTTAATTATGAAAATATACTAGCATGTTTTTTAATTTTTGGAACCTAACCCTCCTTTTCGTATTAGTTCTTTGTTTCGTATAACACGGATTCGCATAACACGGCAATTTTTTGGAACGTAACTACTGTGTTATACGGGGGTTACCTGTATTTCATTTTGTTGGTCTAATTCAGTGTTTCTCAACGGGGGCGATATTGCCCCCCATGTGGGCGTTTTTCCATGTTGAGGGGGTGATTAGTAACAATTTATATTTTGGGGGGGCAAAAAACAATTTTCTGGGCGTTATAGTAAAACATTATACAGTAGAGCCTCGAAAACTCGGCCTAATGTGGACCGAAGGGTGGCCGAGTTTGTGAAAATGCCGAGTTATCGGGAATGGGGTTAAAAAAATAAGTATGAGTGTTTCCTCAGAAAATACTGTACTGTACTTGTATGTATTGTTTGCTTGAGAATACAACAGAGAATAAACTGTTCAAATACCCTTAAACAAAGGAAAAGTATGTACTTTATGAAGGCATAGAGCCTTTACTACATGAAAATGAAAATTAATGAATACATAGTGTACAGTAATTTACCTGATAAGACAGACCTCAGAAAAAGTACTTTATGAGGCATAAAGCTGTCTATGATGAAAATTAACTATCTAAGGTTATTTTTGTCCTGCGAGGGTGTGGCCGAGTTATCCGGAGTGCCGAGTTATCGAGGCTGTACTGTATTAAGAATACTTGGATATTTTATTCGTTATATCGTACAATAATTAAACAAATAACAATAACACTAGTCTATTCAATGCAGTACGAATTTTGCGTTAGCATTGTCCTTCAGCATCTGAATTTTGTAGTGAAGGGGGGGCGATACTACGTAATGATCTTATTGAAGGGGGTGAAGATTCGTTAGAGGTTGAGAAACAATGGTCTAATTTCTTAACATCATGTATAATTAATAAAAATTTGTGTTGCTCATTATTGAGCACTGTATCAGTTTAAATGAAATGTATTCTGTAAAATAGGAATATATTTATATTGCATCCAGTAATTTCAATTCATTAAAATTTGCATTATTTTGTTAGAAGAAAACTTATTCACAAACTATTGAAGTTTTTTAAGGAAATGAATTTTAGCCATAGCACATTACATTTACATATAACAACTTCCTGCAGCAAAAGTATACAGTAGTTTAAGATTCTAAACTTGGAATGATCTAACATACAGCTTTTCTGGATTTCAGATTACCATTTAAAAATTAATCAGAAATCAAACAAATGTAAATCTATTGTTTTATTTATATAAATTTAATAATGCATTTATTACAGATATGTTTATATTGCACCAAAAGAATAAATTGAATAATGTAATACAATTATCTGGATGTCCTGAATGTTTTATACACATATGTCACTTTTAATTGCTTCATGATTTTATGCTATCTGGAAAAGGTTTAATTTAGGGTTTTGTACTATAGTACTGTTACTTGCAATTTTTATTTTTTAATGATGAATATATATATGAGAGAAAATGAAAATTACTAATTGAAATTTACAAGTTAATTTTAAAATTTTACAAGTACCGTTAACTTAAATAGTTTATAACTAAAAACATTTAATATATGTTAAAGTAGATTAATAATAATGTAATTTAATTTAATTTAATAAGGAAATTTTTGAATAAATTATTGTAAAAAATTAAATTTTTTAACATTAGCACACATTTATTTCACATATATTAAGAATAATAATTTCTCATTCAGAAAAATGTAAAAATTTTGTTTTGTAAAATGTTAAGATTTTCCTTTATTATTTTGAAACTTGAAACAAAGATTTTGTTTCATTTATTTTGAATAATTTTCTTTGAATTATAAGTTTTCCATTTTATATTATTGAAATTATTATATGATATATTTTGCAGCAGGGTATAATTTTTTGAGTTTTGTGTTCTATTTACTTTGGGAATGCTAACAGTTTTTATTAACCACTCTGCAGTGATCGATGGATATACCCGTGAAGGGCGATCATGTGGCACTGGAGAATGACGTCTATATCTGCAAAAGAATTTTGCGGATATCGCCAAAAATTACTGTGAAAAAAAAATTCACATAAAAAAGGAATTGTGACAATAAAGAAAGATTTTTCTTTTACTAGACATAACTGTTTAAAAAATTTTTTTCAAAAATGAAAACGAGAAAAATGTGTGGGAAAATTCTTAAAAAATTTCCCATGTTTATTCTCCACCACATCATGATAGCGCCATATTTGACTAATCCTCTCTACAAAGGTTAAATGAATAAAAGAGTCTATAAATTATTAAAAAATGTATATATCTACAAATACAAAAAATAATAAGAAAATTACATTTTATCAAAGTGAATTTTTTTAAATGTTTAAAAATCAAAGCTTTTTTGAACCTTAGTGGTTCATCATTAGGAATCAAAACTCCTAATGATGAACCAGTTTTTTAAAATTAATTTTTAAGTTTACAATATTAAGCATTACAAATTTTAAAGCCATTCTGAACAACCTAAAAATTCAAATATTTCCTTGTTCAGCAAGCAGACAAGAACATATATAATTAGACATATTTCAACAATCTAATTATAAATTAAAGCAAACATAAAACAAATTTAAACTTATAACAAGTGTTGTTTCTCATGCACACAAACTAAAATACAAAATTTTCAAAATAATATTGGTTTTTGAATACCACAGAGTAAAGCAAGAATTAGTTTAAAATTTTTGAGATTTTTCTTTTAGCTGAATGCATAAGTTCACAAAACTCAAAACTAATTGTAAACTTAGATGAATAGTTTTAAACTTTTTTTTAAAACTATTCTAATTATTATTTTTTTATACTAATTATTTTTTTATAGCCACCACGTCCATCACGTACAAGTGCTCCAGCATCACTCTCTAGCAGCCAAGAGAATTTAAGAGGTGAATTAGTCAAAAATTTCTTTCAAGTNTAGGATAAGTTATGGCATCCTAATTCTAATAAAATTCTTTTAATTTTACAGCTGATTTTGGTGTCTCAGCTCAAATAACAGCAACTATAAGTAAAAGAAAGTCATTTATTGGAACACCTTATTGGTCAGAATCTCTATTTCTCAAACTACTCATTTTGTTAAAATGTAAGTTTAAAATGTTCTGTTTGATACTTTTAAAGGATGGCACCCGAAGTTGCAGCTGTCGAAAGGAAGGGTGGTTATAACCAACAATGTGATATATGGGCCGTAGGTATAACAGCAATTGAACTAGCTGAACTACAACCACCCATGTTTGATCTACATCCAATGAGAGCACTTTTTTTAATGTCGAAATCAGGATTTAAGTCACCTACACTAAAAGATAAAAATAAATGGTATGAAAATTATTATATTTTAAGATGGTAATATATTATTTCAAGAACAATTTTCTCTTTTAAAAGGTCTCCAACTTTCCATCATTTTGTAAAAGTAGCACT
The DNA here is from genome assembly GCF_000671375.1 of Centruroides sculpturatus. NCBI lineage: Eukaryota > Metazoa > Arthropoda > Arachnida > Scorpiones > Buthidae > Centruroides > Centruroides sculpturatus. Next base: position 39,942 of record NW_019384986.1, on the reverse strand, counting down.
TACAAAAAATCCAAAAAAAAGGCCACCGGCAGATAGATTATTACAGGTAAGAAAGGTTTCATAAACTAAATACAGTGGTACCTCAGTATACGTCTGCTTTAGAATACGTCCAATTCGGAATACGTCCTGTTTGGACGAAACAAATTTTGCTCGGTATACGACTTTTGTTCGGTATAAGCGCCATCTATGAACAAGTAGCACTATCGGTGTACTAGACTAGACTTGATGTTCGCAGTGCCACAGTTTATAACTTTGTTAAATATTTCTTCTGATTTTAATTTGTAAGTAAAATTTTATTATTTTTATTAATCATGAATTGCAAAAAGGCAAGTGAAAAGCAACAGAAAACTAAAAAAAATGACTAGAATCAAAATGGAACTGAAAAAAGAGGTTGTTGAGGAATATGAAGGTGGCATGCGTGTTCGAGATTTAACTGTTCCATATCATATTCTGAGAACGACGATATCGACATCGTGAAAAATAAAGACATTATTAAATCTGCTAACATTGCAAAAGGGGTTAAATCAATTTCTAAACAGAGATTGAAGACATTAGATTATGTTGAGAAATTGCTTTTGCTTTGGATAACTGAAAAACAGTATGCTAGAGACAGCGTATCAGAAGCAATTATTCGCGAGAAAGCTAAAAAGATACATGCTGATCTCATGAAAAATCAAGCAGGAACTATCCAGGAACGCGAGGTGTTTAAAGCCAGCCATTTTTTTTCATGAGAACAGATTAATCATTTTTACATTACTTCTTATGGGAAAGGTTGGTTTGGTGTACGTCCTATTTGGTATAAGTCCAAACATCAGGAACGGATTAAGGTTGTATACCGAGGTTCCACTGTATTGTCATTTCTTTAAAAAATATAAATTAATTCATGTAAAGTAATATTTATTGTGAAAATCAAAATGCCTTCATGCATCTCTAAACAAGAAAATGCTTTTAATGATATGAAACCGTGCTTTGAAATTTGTTTCTGCTTCTGACACAATAAAGTTCTATAAATTAAGACACTTGACGATTTTTCTCATCTCAGCTAAATAAAGATGAGAAAAACCGCCAAGTGTCTTAATTTATAGCACTTTATTGTGTCAGGAGCAGAAACAAGAAAATGCTACTAATATTGATTTCTGTAATCAACTATAAACTGCCATTAATAACTAATAATTGAAATAAATATCAGTTATGGTAGCTGTTATTACGTTCTATGAATGTATGTCTCTTTAATCTGAATGACTATTAAGTTCGGTAGATTATCATTACAGCTTTCAGGTTAGACACTTCTTTTATTGTTTTCTCATATGCATTTCAGGCTTATTTAAATGCTAAACCCCTCTTCAGTGCATATTAACCTGAAAGCTGTAATGATAGTCTACTGAACTTAATCTATTTGATGTTGAAATTTTTATTTGTTTCCTGTGACGCCATGTTGAATTTTCGTCGATGTTAAGCCTAAATTTTTTTTAAAATAATAATCATGTTTACTGTATCGTTAAAAATTATTTTTTTATGTTGCACAAACAAAATAAATATATTGNTCTTGTACACAGGATGTGAGATTAGGGAGAGTGTTGCTTACTAAGAATGTACAGACCTAAAGCCTGCTTAAAGACAATGAATGACATAACCTTAAGCCTTTCAGTGCAGACTCTTTATGGAAGCAGGCAGACAAATAACTATTGTGTGACAATTAGTTTGTCAAAATGTCCTTTTATCAAAATTTAATGATTACTATAAAAATTAGAAATTTATTTCTAAATATCTAATTTAGAAGTGAATTTTCAAGATTTTAAGTTTTTTCCACAATAATTTACAAACTACTATAAATTCAGTAATATAACTTTAAATATTGGTAAATTGAAACTTTTAAATAGTCTTTTTATTTTAAAACACTGTGCAATATTGTTTTTAAATTCTTAAGTAGTTTTTAAGATTTTTTAATTCTGCATCCACTTTATTTCAAAAATATAAATGTTCTTTAAACATTTAACTTTGACAGATATTTCAATCAAAAACTTCAGACTCGGAGGCGTTAAAAGAGAATTAAGAGAAATATTTTAATCTTGCAAGCACTTTCAACATAAATATGTATGTTGTCTTCAGGCAATTCAAAATTGAATAGAGAATTCAAACAAAACATTTAAATTTAAGCATTAACAATATTAGCCATTTTTGGAATATAACTATTAAAAATAAGGTTTAAACTTATGTGCGTCTTTATATGTTACATGTGTTTTATGTATTTTAAAGTATGTCCTGCGCTTCTATATTTAAATTTTAATGTAAACTTGCACTTATGGCTCTATTCCGATCGGCTTCTATGCTGTCTTTGTTAAGGTGCATGCATGCCAAAAATTTTATACGTATTTACAAAATGTTTTTATTTTAATGTCTAAAATTTACTTGTTCTTAATAGCCATTCTAATTGGCTCTTATGTTATGCATGTTAAGGTGCACATGCGCCAATTTTTTGCATTTACAAAAAAGGCTTCTTAATTTCAATGATCCTAATTAATAGCCATTCCAATCGGGGTTTATTTGTTTTAAAACATATATGTGCCAGTTTTAAATGTTTTTAATTCTAAAATTTAAATCTTATTTTTAATAGTTATATTCCAAAAATGGCTAATATCATTAATGCTTAAATTTAAATGTTCTGTTTGAATTCTCTATTCAATTTTCAATTGCCTGAAGATGACGTACATATTTACGTTGAAAGCACTTGCAAGATTAAAATATTTTTCTTAATTCTCTTTAATGCCTCCTAGTCTGAAGTTTTTGATTGAGTTACCTGTTGGCATGACATCCAAGCCAAGTATTTAATACACTTGACAGATATTTAATTTCTCTGATGACTTTTTATTAAAATAAATATTTTCTTTGTTTTTTCTATGTAATAAATAACTTAGATTCAAAGAAAACTTTAGAACTATATAATTAACAATTTTCATATGTTTTATATGTTTTTCTTATTAATTTTAATTAAATTATGCCAACTTATATTAGTTATAAATAAATAAAATTTGATAAAATTGCAGTTGCAAACCAAAATAAACTAAATTTACAAAGTACACTAAGTAAAAAAATAAAGTAAATGAACAGTTAGCTGTCTTCTATTTGTAAAGCAGTTACATACCTTTTGTTACAAAGAACAATCTATTACAGTAAATACTTTGTATGGCCTTATGTGTAAGATATGAGAGAAAGCAGGCAATTAAGATGATATCTTTCATTATGACTATTTAGATGCCTGGTGGACTCCCACTGAATGAACAGGAGCAAGGTCACATTTTGACCTACAATAATGTAGGCAGTGAAGGAAACAAGAAAAATTATAGATATAAGTTTTAGCTTTATTAGTACATTTCTGAAAACACCAGAGTGCATGGAAAGAATAGAAGGACAATAAAGCTGTCAGTGCAGGATGATATTTCTGAGCTCAAGAAGAAAGGAATATGCATTTCTAAAGTACAGTAAGATCCAGCTTAACATGGGGGTGTGTTCCTAAATGACAAAGCACTAAGCAAAACAGTGTTAAACAAGGTCATTTTAACATAGAGTAAATAGGGAAAGGGGAACATGTGACCAAAAATAAACAAATTTTACTATATTTATTATTAGAACCAAAACTCCAGGTAAATTATTTTACATAAAACATATTCATTAGTGAAATATTAAATATTTAAGCATTTTTCTATTTATGTNGAACACACAACCAAAAATAAACAAATTTTACTATAATTTTAAGTTATTTTTATATTAATTTTCATAATAATATATATTAAATAACACATAAACATATGCACACAGAAATCTAAAATTCATTTTTTGTGATGAAGGTTCTGGCTCTTCTGAGATTCTTGCTTTTTGCGATAAAGTCGTGTAGTTTCATTTGTCACTTTTTTCTTTCCTTAAACAAATGTCGGTAGCAGAAAATTGCATCCAAAACGCCTCGTTTTGCTTTTGCACTTCTTTCAAAATCTGGATCACTTGCTACAATTTGATCAACGATTTCAGTTATCATTCTCAAACTTTTACTAAGGAAATCTGTAGAGAAATTCTTTGGGTTCTTAGTTTTCAGAATCTCTATTTTCCAGTTCTACATGAATTCCTTGTTCTGCTAGTTCTTAAAGGTTGTCGTTGATAAGACTCTCACCAGAAACCTGCAGTAACTCCTCAATATCTTGTTCATCTACATCTCCTAGTCCTGCTGTATCAATTAGGTTGAGTTTTATCAACCTAACGATACAGCAATTGGCTCTTCTCATTGAGAATTCTTGGATACCTTCATCCATAACTTCTTCCACACTTCGTTCATGCATTTATCAGTTAATTCTTGCCAAGTGAAGTCAATATTTCCTATGGCATCCATGATATTATATTTTTTCCAAAATTGCACCACACAAACATAGATTTAAGGAAAGTTCAGCACTATGACAAATTTCCACCTTTTGCTGATTGGTTCGTGTTTGGGAATAATCGTATTATATATGCATCAATGAAATGCCACGATAATTTGAATCAGCATAAATTTAGAGATTTCTTTTAGGCTTTGAGCAGACTGCATTATATTGAATCAGCGTTAATTGAGGCAGCATTAAGCAGGGTCTTACTGTATAGTTAAGACTGATCCATGTTACCAGGCAGACAATTTATAAGATGTTAAGAAATCCAAACTCTAGGCACAAAAAGAAAAAACATATTTATTATCTATCATTTTCAATGGATAGAGGAGCATTGATGTTGTCTTTCATGGGACAAAGAGTTTATGTCATACTCCACAAAATGGACATCATCAATCTTTTTCGGTGAAAAAAAATTCAACTTAGATGGGTCTGTTGGTTATTAATACTGTTGGCATTGTCTGTGATAGTTAGATCACATGTACTCAACTTGGCAGGATAGAGTGGAAGTTCACTGATTGGCTAGGCATTGGCTATGATGGGAGGACAAACCTGATGACAGGATCATAAAGATTGCATTGAACTGCTTATGCTTAGTTCAGAACTTTTGCTATTTGGATAAGAAATAGGAGGTAAAAAGTGGATTTTCCAAAATCAAGGTGCAAATTCATACAGCAATGTAAAAATGTGGTTTCAGAACAACAATTTCAAGATTTTGCAATGGCCAAAAAAGTTCTGAGATGTCACATGGGAAACATTTGGACTAACCTAGTTCAAAGAATTTGGGGAGGACACCAGTAAAAGAATGTTGCAGCCCTGAAGGAGTATCTGAGCCAAATGTGAGAGAATATATAGCAAATAGAATATTAGAAACCTATATATTTATTTTAATTACAGTAATCAATTTGATATAATTTAATAAAATTCTCATATTATTTATAATATAGTTTTGAATTTATTATATCTAGAGATCCAAGACAATTTCTCCTAAAATTATATACATCCAGTTTTTGTAATTGCATATGCAGTAAATGGTCCATGGAAATAATCACTTAAATAGTCCTCCTATTGTGCATTTTTAATTTAAACATGTACATATGTCAATGTAGAATACTTTAAAAAATTCCTGTAAACATCTAAAGACCAAACAATTATTATAAGAAATAGGTTAAAGTATAAAAGCATGCATTGTATAACATACTAAGAAAATAAATGCTACTTATCATATGTAGTGTTATAGGCCTACCATGCAACATACTTTCTGAATATAAAATCATTTACATTACATATAAAAATTAGAATACTTTAGAATAAGATAAAGAGGATTTGAATTGGCTTATAAAATACTTAATGTATTCTAGAAAAAGTATGTAGGATTAATGCTGATACACTAAATTCTCACTAATTCAGCTATTCTTGTACACAGGGTGTGAGATTAGGGAGAGTGTTGCTTACTAAGAATGTACAGACCTAAAGCCTGCTTAAAGACAATGAATGACATAACCTTAAGCCTTTCAGTGCAGACTCTTTATGGAAGCAGGCAGACAAATATCTTGCACTGACAAACAATACTATGCAAAGAAACAAAATTAAACAGGAACATAGGATGTGTGACACAACCTTTATTTTTGGAAGTGTTTAGGCAATCACATCAGGGTATGTCAGATAATTAAGAGACTGGGTTAGCAGAAGTTATTGTATTAGTAATTAGCAGATATTTAACTAGTCAAATTAGAAAAAACGATTTCTTCCTGATCTATTAAATACATTTCATTATTCACCTTGCAGATGATGATTTTCAATTTTTTCAAATTGTATATCTATGAAAATTTTTACATAGTTCTTAGAGACAATAGGATATATTTTCTCCAAACTTACGTCTTTAAGAAAAACATAAATGGATATTTTAAAGAATTAAAAGCTATTGGCTTTTTTTTTTTTTTAATTCTTTAAAATCCATGACAAAACCAGTAACAGAACGTATAAATAAATGGGTATATGTAATAAAATTACGAGATTAAATTTCAAAGAAATTTTAGATTTGAAATTGTATTTCAAATCTAAAATTTATTCAAAATTTGAAATGAATGAAATTTTTGTTCATNAAAAAAAAAAAAGATGAAAAACAGTTTTAAGAATGTCACTTTATATGATGACATTCTTAATTGATTACATCCTAAATTCAAATTATCTTTATCATTACATAATATTACAATTGATTCTGTCTATTTCTAATCCTGAAAAATCAAAAATGCTTATTAAAAGATTATGGAAAATTTAAGTGCTGATCTGATTTTGTTTTAAGTATAAAGGCTGGTGAATTATTCTAACTATATATATTTAGTATTGGAAAACTTTTTTATATGAAAAGCAAATATCATTTTTAATTTATAATAAATACTTTATAATAATAGTAATAATGATGATATAATTATCATGTTGTGTTATATAAAATATTTTATCTTTATAGATAAAAGTCATCACAGAACAGGTTCAGGTTCCTTTATTATAAAAGAAACATCACAACAAAATGAATTTCTTAACCAATCAATTAGAGATGTAAATATTCAGAATACTGACCGGACATCATCTTCACATCCTAAAGAACAGGTTTTACCTCAAGAGTCACCAGACATGCCCAGAAGAGAATCATGGTCTTTTTCTTCAGGTAAGATTTATTTCAAAAGGCTATCATTTAATATATTGAATTATTTCAATGTTTTTATGCAAATTTCTGGAAAATATGTCAGTTCCTCTTTATTTGACATCTTGTCACCATTTGTCATAAGTGGTGATGAATTTCTGTCAATTCTTTTGTGAAAAATGTCCAGAATTTATTAACATAAAATAGTTTAACCATCATGACTGCTAAACTACCAACTGCCAATATTGTGCTGCCAGTTGTAGTTGGAGGTGAAATCGGACCACATCTCTCATAATCATTAAACTAAGTGTCCTTAATATATTTGCTGTATGTAAATCCGTTTCTGTAATAAAAAAAAAAAAAACACTTTGATAGACGTATCTCACAGCAAAATTGCCATGAGATATGTCTACCAAAGTGTTTTTTTTTTTATTACAGAGACAGATTTACATTGAAATTAAACTAAGTGATTTCTTTCTCTTTCCACAAGTACAGAAAACTGATGTTGATGAAAAGTACCAGATGAAAAGTACAATGACAACTCTCTAATAATGGATTCCAGAAAGAATGTGATGCATGAGTGAAAGGAGAATACTTTAAGCATGATAAATTCTCAATTTTTTTGAGATGTTGAGATGGATATTTTAAATATTAAATACAGAAAAATCTCAATTTTATAATTTAAAAGTAAAGTTAAATTTATAACTCTGTGGACATTGACGAAAAGAGTAATCCAATTAAATTAGTATTAAATAAATTACCACATAAAACACACAAAGTATAAACACTAAAAATGCAGTTAATAAAAGTAACAGAAGTATATGTGACAAATTGAGTTAATATCCTGAAAATTGAATTTGAAAATATTGTGATTAAAGAAAATTTAGTAGCAAATAAAAACAAAAAATAAGAAAACAATATTATTTAATAAAATAGTCTGAGTATAGAACTTTTCACAATTATTTTATGCAAATTAATATTTATTATGGGATATTACTAATCAGCATATGCTTTTTGTTANGAAAAACATAAATGGATATTTTAAAGAATTAAAAGCTATTGGCTTTTTTTTTTTTAATTCTTTAAAATCCATGACAAAACCAGTAACAGAACGTATAAATAAATGGGTATATGTAATAAAATTACGAGATTAAATTTCAAAGAAATTTTAGATTTGAAATTGTATTTCAAATCTAAAATTTATTCAAAATTTGAAATGAATGAAATTTTTGTTCATCTAAGGATAATGACTACAATGACTATGGTAACAAATAGATTTTGTACTGCAAATAATGAACTGATAATTTATTTTTCAATCTGTATAATTTTGTATATTTAACTTAAATACAGTATAACTGTTTTTTACTAATTATTGTATTGCAATCATCTTTTGAAAGTAATCTTAGTTTGAAGATTAATATGAAATAGGAAAAATAGAATATGGCTTTTTTTTTATTATTATTATCCAAATTAATACATATAAAAACAATTTATTTAACAGGAGTGAATTAGAAAAAGAATTACAAGAAGATCAACAGAAAACAACAACTTATTTTGAAGAATATCTTCAGCTAAAAGATGAAAAGGTATATGAAACTTTAAAAAGTTTTGGATAAATTAAACCTGTTAATCTATCCAAGATTTAGATATATAATTATGTATTATAATGTTTTCTTTTTATACAGGATAGTCTAATGAAACTGAAAAAGAATTTGCAGGTTCAGATTGATCTAATCAAAGCCGAACAAAGAAAACGCCAATTTTCTAAAAATGTAAATAATAACAGTGATGATTGGGTCATGGTGGACTGAAAAGCATTCACATCAGAACAATAGTGTAAAACTTTTGTCTGCCTAAATAAATCAACTAAATATGTCTAATAACTCAAAAAAAATAAAAGACTGTCTATTAAGACAAAAAATTTGTATAAAGTATGAAAATGCCATTCATGTTTATAGTACCAACTGTGGAAGGAGAAACGAACATTTGTTACATTGTAGCTTTGTATAAAATAAACATAGTAAATTCAGTATTTTTAAATTAATTTTTTCCTATTTTATTCAATCTTTGTTATATACAGTATTATATAATTCATTTAAGAAGACTAAATAACTTTTATATTGATCAATTTATAAATGACATATAAAAGCTAAAGTCAGCATCATAGTTCACTTGCAAATAAGATGAATAAGTGACAAGTTATTAGATTAGTTGCATTATATTTTATAAAATTGCAATCATAACTTGTAATTTTATAAAATATGAAGTAAAACAAATGAATCAGTTTGTTTACACCTTTTTTACTTCAAAACAATCATTTAACATATCATTTATTCAATTACATATCATTTTTCACATGTGAAATTTATTAAATTTTATGTGTAATTTTAAAGATCCACTAATATGTAGAAATATTTGCAATTTTATCAAGTATTTTTTTAAATTTTATACAAATAAAAACAGATTAAATTACAAATTGTTCTTGACACCTCTTACATTAAAATTCCAACATATTTATTGTCAATTTATCATAAAATATATTGAAAGTTGAAGTAAGAAAATCTAATTTTTTACCAAAATTAAGTTATTTGACTGTCAGGAGTGCAAACATAAATTGCATTAAAAGTTTTAAGCAGTTTAAAATTTAATAAAACTAAAACTTGTTATAAAACATTGACTTCCAACTCCATTTATTCAAATTACAAACTTTAAAACCAAAGTTAAAAATTCACAAATTACTCATTATTCTAAAACACGTACAGAGATTATCGAGAGAGGAATAATTTTAATAATTTAAATAAAATGATGCTAAGCTTTTAAGATAAAATTCATATTAAACACTTGTTCATTTATATATATATATTTTTTTTTAAATGAATGGCATCTATATACAGTTCAACCTGTTTATCTTAAATTTTTTCTCATTCCCATGAAATTCTAGATACAGAAGTTTGATTACAGACAAGGTATTTTATTAATACAATAGAAAGTATAGTACATACCTATATTAAGTATAACTAAAACATTTTTGATGTATCTTAACAGAAATAGTTTGTCAATAGTTTTCAATGCCTGACTTTCTTTGACCAATAAGACTCAAGCTGAACTTATAGGCAATCAGAGAAAAGCAACTACGTACTGTATTCCAAGGAATATTTCTCAACTGCAACTTATGCTGTCAAAAGTCACTGAGCTTTGAATTTGTAATTGACACTTCAATCCGTAATTTGAAATATAAAGATTTTGGAGAAAATTATTTGAGATAAACATGAAAAATATATTAAATTTAGACTGAAAATGCAGGGGGGAAATAAATTTGGAAATAAATATGTTTGAGATAGAACTGTATACTTACTATGATAATTGAAACCTATACTTTTAATACAGGTTGACATTAAAAGTAGTACAGAAAGACTGTCAACATTGATTTTTATTAAATATATGTTTAAATTAATAAGAAATATTTTTACTAGCAAAGATAAACTTTAATAATTTATAACTAATTGTCTTATTCATATAATACATATTAAGAAAATAGCCTAAGTTTTGAATAGAAATTTTTATCAACTTGACAATTATTTTGTTTAAAATTTTTTTATTGAAATTTTTAAATAATATTCATTTATTTATAGGTTATAATAATGATGGAGATCCTTCAGATTGGAATGCATATTTATTATTAGAACCAAAACTCCAGGTAAATTATTTTACATAAAACATATTCATTAGTGAAATATTAAATATTTAAGCATTTTTCTATTTATGTTTAAATTTTAAAGCCTTTACCACCTGCACCATCATCAAAGGAATCAGTAGAAATTTTTGAAACTCATAAAAAAATGGCTAAGGAATATTTACATGTACAAACAGAAATAAAATTACTAGCTCAAAGGAAGTAAGTTAATAATTAGAATTTTAAAGTTGTCATATATAGGGTTATGTAATAAATTGTTCATATTAGTATGATTATAAGCATTATCTAATTAATTCTTGTAAAAATGCTCTAATAATTTAAAATGTTTTTTATAATNTTAAGCAGTTTAAAATTTAATAAAACTAAAACTTGTTATAAAACATTGACTTCCAACTCCATTTATTCAAATTACAAACTTTAAAACCAAAGTTAAAAATTCACAAATTACTCATTATTCTAAAACACGTACAGAGATTATCGAGAGAGGAATAATTTTATAATTTTAATAATTTAAATAAAATGATGCTAAGCTTTTAAGATAAAATTCATATTAAACACTTGTTCATTTATATATATATATTTTTTTTTTTTGTTAAGACAAACTTTAAATTACTTTTCAATTAAGATAATTAAAGTATCAATTATTCTTTACTATTTTAAGATTCAAACATTATCATCATTAATTTTACACTTAATTATCTTCCTAAATAACACTATAATTATATAGAATTAATATATTTGATAAGTTTAATCAGTTTTTTTATATTAAATATTCTTTAATTATTAATTTGCACATGAAGATAAACATCCGTCATTCTAGTTAAAGAATTTCGAGGTAAATCCAAGGAAATTATTAATCTTGTGAGATCAAATTCGTAGAAAGTGAGATCAAACGGTATAACACTTAAAAATTGTTTTTTCAAAGTAGGTTTCACACAGAGTTGGGATTTCCTGCCACTTGCTAGTGTTAAAGGATGTCCAGGATGATTACGGATATAGGAAAGTCGTGGTTATACAAAATAATTCGACTTTTCTTTGAAATATTTAATCATAATTTTTGATGTAAATCTAACTTTTTTTTAGGAAAATTCTTCCTACAGATTCATTACAATTAAGTGAAATATGACTCAAGCTTAAAACTGTAAGTTAATTTTTTGATTTATTTTAAGACTTTTACCCTTCTCTAAAACAATTGTTTTATGTTAATAAATTGTGACTCCATCATAATTAATTTTATTGTTTTTTAGAGTGAATTTTGATTTAGATGCAGGGAAATTACCTGCAAGTACATCCGGTTATGCTTAAGGCATACTAATTTACCCTAATTCTCACCAAAGAACAATAGAAGTATAGAAAAACTATTGCAAAAAATATAAATAAGTATGTTATAGTTNATTTTATATTCTATTTATAAATATTATAAAACTTTTTATTGGAATAAATCCAATCTAAAGACGATAGAAGTCGTTAATTTATTCGAGTGTATTCACCGCTTTCACCTCAATCCACGCTTGTTAGATAGGGGGCAAGCAGTGATTCATTCATAAAATTAATGACGACACGCCACGAGAAATTCGAAAAGAAAACTCGTTCGCCATTGGACGAACAATCTGTGACGATGTAAGAAGAGTCATATATAATAAGAAGGGCATCGACGGCGGTTCCATACCAAGCTTATAAACATGTTGCATTTACAGTTTCTTATTATTGCTGTTATTATCTCGGGAACGATTTCAAGTAAGATTTTATTATTATTTATTATAAAGTATTTATTATATTAAATGAAAAAATTGTGATTTTAATTTTTTGATTTTAAAGCCAAAAATCGTGTTTAAATTAAATTTTAATAATTTTAAATTAAAATAAATGTGTTAAAACCTTAAAACATCGTCTGTTTGTTACTAATGTGGGTTTTAAACATCATCAAAAGAAAAAAATAATTAATTTAGATAGTCATTAAAGTCATCCAGAAAGTTAAAAAAATTCACAAAAATGTTAACTCAAATCGTCATTAAAATTAATTTGTACTTTAATCATCATTAAAATCATCCAAAAATTCATCTAAGCTTTAAATTAATCATCATTAAAACCTGAAAATTAATTTGTGCTTTAATCATCATTAAAATCATCCAAAAATTAATTTGTGTTTCAATCATCATTAAAATAATCTAAAAATCATCTAAAAATCTAATTATTTTTAAGAAAAACGAGGACATTTCGAGGAATTCCTAAAACGAATTTTTAAGATAACTTAAGTAAAAGATACCAAAAAGAAAATTTCGAAAAACTTCTTAAAAAAGAGAAAAACAAAACAGTAATTTAATTTATTAATTTAATTTAAAACAGTAAACAATAATTTTTATCTTAGAAAAGTTACACGAAAATCACTTTTCTTGTTTCAAAATAAAAATATAGGACACGACATTTAAAATTAGTATAAAAGGTATTTGATAATGACGTCATGTTGATTTCGTTAATATTCACGAATTTTATTATAAAAAGGGAAAAAAATCGAAATTTGAATAATCTTTTTTAATTCGCTGAACGACGTAACGATTAGACGATTGCATTTTCTAGTCTGAAAGACGTTCGTTAAACTTAGACTTGGGGGGGGGAATCAGTCACGTGGGTGAGGAGGAGTTTTTAAAAACGCCATCTGCATTTTTCTTACATTATAATAATAATTTTTAAAAGAATTAAAAGTCAAACTTAAAAAATTATTAGTAATTTTTTTTTATTATTATTATCGAAAATGTAAGCAATTCAGGAAGAAATAGGTGATTGACCATTTAAAAAATTCATATATTTATTATTTTAAAAATTATTTATTGATTTATTAACATTTTTATTATGATTAAAATCTAACTACGCGAGGTCATCAGTTTGAATTCTATTTTGCCAAGGAATTTTCAATTATTCACGTTTCCTTTTAAAATTCCCTGCATAAAAAAAACGTTGAAAGAATAAAAAGATAAACGTTTCAATTAGTAATTTTATGTTTAAATTATTTTAAAAAGGGTTTCAAAATGGTTTTATTGTGTGTGTTTGTGTAACGCAATGCGCTTTTTAAAGCGGTTGTTTCAGTTTCCTGCGAATTATTTTGGATATAAAACGGTAAAGTTCAATTAACATAAGCAGGTAGTGTTTTCTTAGAAAATTTTCTTTTACTTTTTTTTTCTTTGGTCTGTCCTCAATATTCACTTGACCCACTTTCATACCTGAGATTCGTCTCTTCATCGCTAAGTAAAATGTCATTGACCAACCCAATGATTCCTCCCTCCCTCTTAGAAATAGGTAATTTAAAATATGGAATTAGTATTTAGTTCTGCCAAGTTACATCTAACCTTGTGTTATCAAAGAAAACGAAAGTATTTACTTGTAATTTTTTTCGATAGAAAAAAATGTGTGTGTACTTTTTTCAAACGTGGGAAAACACGTCATAGATACTTTCAAAGTGACGAATTCACCTTGGGCACCTTCTTAAGTGTGACCTTAAAAGGACGATTCACTCTTCAATCGTGTCACGTTGTAAAATTTAATTAAATTCTACTAATTAAATATAGTTTATTTGCTTTATTTTTAAGGCTACTAACTTAATATGCTATTAAAATAATTGTAATTAACTCACTCAAAACTGCAACTTCGGCCATTTCCTCGAATGGTTTAAATTTGAAGCTGGTAAAAGCTTTTAGGCAAATTTTAATTTTTTTTACATAAATATAGCAATTATATTTAGTAAATTAAAGGAGAAATATTTATATTTTAACATAAAATATTGAGATAATCGTTAAGTTTCAATCCGAGCTGATGTCATCAAACAGGAAGTTTATGAATAATTTCTGCGTTGGCTGCTGTAGTTCTAAAACGGCATTCCTAAGAAAAACACGTTGTAAATCGTGGAAAACAGGATTTAAAGAAGTTTAATTTCGAAAGGAAAAAAAAATTACATATAGGCCTATATATATTACGTATTAATTCGATATCAAAATTTAGTTTTCGTCTACGGAAACTCATAAGTGTCTATAAATAATAAGGAAATTTTTATGATTTCTATATATCTGACCCCCATTCGACCTAACTTGTATAGGGCCATTTCCGTCAAAATAACGAGTTTTGAATTATTTCTGGATTTCTTTTTCTTATTTGCGAGATATAAAATTATCCTTAAACAATAATTAAATGAGATGTAAAAAAAAACTGAAAGCTGAAAACTTGTATCGTCGAGACTTAAATATAGCTTTTCTGTTTTCTTTTGGTGAATTGTAAAGCAACTTTCTCACATTTTTTAAAGAAAATATTTTAATCTAGAATAATCTTTACTCTATTTATAAAATGTAAGATATATCTGGTATCGATTAAGATGGGATATCGCAGTTTTTGTGCTGTTATCGTGTATAATGCGCAGACTCTTCGCTCTATTAAAATTTAGTTTGATTATTAAGAGAATGGAAGCGATTTTGGATAATAATTTGCTTCCAAAATGGCTTATTCTCGGCTTATATTTCACGCTTAATGGAAGCATTTTTTTTCAAGCACGTTATCATTTTCTAGTAGTTATATATAGTTCAGTTTCTAGGTGTAGAATCTCTATTTATAACATGGTGACTATGAGAAGTTAGAGTTCGATTTACGATAATTTTTCAATAGCCAATCTGGTCTTAAAAGCTGTGGTGTATCGTACATTGTTATTGAAAAGAAATTTAATTTTGAAGAAAAATAAATAAAACTTTCATTAATCTATTAAATTACTCAAAACGGAAAATTATTTACTTAATCAATTTCTCGATCGAAACTCGTTTAATCGCGTGAAACTCATCATATTTCGTTAGGCAATTTGTTGTTTTTTTTTCTTTATTAACGAGATCTTTTATCCTAAAATCTAGGATAAAGAATTTTCCGGTTATGATGCAAGATGCAATTAGGCAAATTTCTCCATTTGCATTTTACATCCATCTGGCGATGCTTGTAATTAATTGAACTACTTCAGAGCTATCGTCATTAACTCTTATTCCTAATAATGCTTCCATTTTTATCCCCTCAACTTTGTAAATTCTACATTTATGCAAAATATATTTTCTTTTCTTTACTTGTATTAAGTGCATTATAATCACTAATCTAGATTTGATGCAAGAGTCACATTAAACTGTTAAAAGTACATCGCCATTGAAGATAATCAGAAAAATTTTTTTCTTAAACCGTTTCATCTTAAATCATTAATGACTAATTTCCTTTGTAAAACATTTAAGTCATTATTTAAATTAAAAAATGACTCCTTTTCATCTTAATCCCTTAAGAATCTTTCCTTTGTTTCTTAAATATTAAAAAAAATAGTCGTATCTTCCATCGAAAATAAATATTACTAAGTATATATTACTATTATATAAAAAGAAGTAATTTATACTTGGCTCAAGGGCCTAAAATTTATATTAAACGAAACATATTTCTCGACTTATCAAACACTATTTAAAGCCTAAGGATAACTTCATAACTAGGTCTATTATCTTTAAGCGTAACACACATTCTAAAATCTCAGATACCAGATAGCTCACGAATTAAATAAAAAACCCGTTGTACTAGATTGTTTCTAGAGAACCATTTGACTATTCCTAAATAATTCGAAAGGTTAGAAACGTGCTTGGCTTAACAGAAACCTGTGTTATATTGACCTTGATCTTTATCCCCGTTATATCGAATTCCTTAATATCGTTTCCATTTTGATTTTAAAAAATTGTTTTTGTCATCGTACGCTTCCGTAGCTTTAATTAATTTTTCATCTTCTCTTTCGTTGCTTTAAAACCATTAGAACTCGAGTTAAACATGGAAACTTTAAAGTATTGACGACAGCGTTTGACCTTTGACATTTACAAACAAACATGTTTTCATCGGTGTGTCGACTCGAGCTGACGTGTTTCTCGACATGAGTTCATGATCTTTAAGATGAAAAACAGTAATAATAAAAGCATCGCAGTTTAAAGCATTCGAAGATTTAAACCACAAGTTGGTCTTTCTACTTTATTGATTAAAGAAAGTCCGTTTGTCTGTCAGGAAAGAGCTTTTTAAAAATTGCAAAATCAGAAAATTATTTTAATAATTAGCGTAACAAATGCTAGTTTTATAATATGTAACATTTATACGCCTTAAACCAGTTTCGTTGCTAGTTAAATTACTTAACTATATAAGTGGGATAATTAAGTTTTATATTCGTATATTGAGTCATGTTTTAATAGTTGGAGAATCGTATGATCGTGATATCATCGTTTCTGTGATCGATTTTTAACTGAAATATGATCGATCTTATAAATAATTGGTATTTATTTGCTTGAGAATCTCTTAAGAAATCTGTTTTTAATATGATCTTTGAGTTACGTGGAAATTATAGAGTTACCGATTCAGAAAACACGATAAAATCCGAATTCTTTATATGTTTAAAAGCCAAAAATCACGAATTTTACGACTAAACGAACTCAAATTACATTGTAGAAGCATCTTCGATGTGACGATAATTTGTTTCTACAAGAATTTTTCAAGGATAAATAAAAATAAACAGATAACACGGAAATGTTTACTAACCGAATTGTTTGGGAGGCGATTTCTTAAACGCTCCATTCACCAATTCAACTGGTTTTTTTTAAGTCGACACCCTTCTTTAAACATGAGGTCTTAGATAACACTCAGCAGAGTGTAAAATTGTTATTCAGTATACTGTGTACTTTTGTTGATAAAATGTGTTATCTTGCGAAACGAACTCAGAAAAATGAATCGAGACCCTCCCTCTTATGTAACGGATGATGATTTTAACCTAGATTGTTTTTCTTAAGCATTCTGATGTTTGCACACACAAACACATTGTTAGATGTCGTGGCATCATAACGCATCCCCCCAACTGGAAATACAATTATGATAATGAAGAAGAATAAAAATTCCGGAAGAGAATGTCTTCTGTGTGTCATGAACTAGGTTGAAAGTGACTTGATATCATCATCATCGGCAGAATTGTAAACACTCCAGTTTTATAATTACCAATTCTTCCTACCAAAAAGTGGTGCAGATATTTTAATGGGATGTTTCCAAATTTAAGGATGCCAGAAGTAAGAAAATTTATGTACAATTTAGTTGTTTAATGGTGATATTTCGGTTACGTAACCTTGCTTGGGGATTATGATCGCAACAAGATAAGCAATTAATGATGTTTAGCAGAAAAACTAGTAGTAGAATTATAAAATTTTAATGTGAGTAATTATTGAAGTGATGCAATCTAGCAGTTGCAAGTCATTTAACAAAGTGTTATTAAATGCATTGAAGAAAATTGTATATTTTATAAAATTAAATGTATTAAAGAACATTTACTAGAGTATGTATGCTGCAACATTCTTCAAATTCATTGTTACCCTTAGCTTAAACTGCTGAAAACTGAAAATAAATTATTATAAATTCTTACAACTTCATTATCATTTTTAGATCCTTTATTGTTCACAAACTTGCAATTTCATTATATTGCAACCTTGGAATGAGTATGTAAATGAATGGATAACAGTTAATATTATTCAAAATAATGCAGTTACCTTCATAAATCTTTGTTTATATTTATGTGAATATATATTCATCTGAGTTGTCAGATGAGATTAAATCACTACCATTTATAACTATATACAAAACTGAAGCAACCTACATGTACAGTGATGTGCTTTTGATGATGGTTATGACAATCAGTTTTACATTTAACATTTCAATAATTTTTATATGCTATTTAATCTATTCTATATTGGTGGTTCTCAACCTTTTTGAGCTAGTGGCATGTTCACAACTTTTGGTGGCACATCATTGAGCCAGTGTTACATCAAAGATGTGCTTACATATAATACTAATGAACATTAAAGATCAGCATGCTATTTATTTAAAAAATATACTAGAGAAGCAATTAAAATTTCAAAAATACTAATGATATTACCTGTGGATAACACTGGTCTATATCAATATAGTTAAAGAATGGGAGACTATAGTTTATAAGAAACAATGCTCAAAAATATTTTGGATTTAAATTTAGTGTTTTTTAATTACAGATAGCTTTATACATGTCTTTTACTACTTTTGTAAGATCTCTTTTGTACAAGTTCAGTTTCTCCTTTGTCTCTACTGTATTATGTTACTCTATATTTTAAAAATTAAAATACTATATTATGAAAAAAGAATTTTTTTTAAAACTCCTAATGCTTGAATCCAGATCCATGTACAGAATATATAATGATTTCTCCAACCCCAATACATGAATCATATAACTGCCTGGGGATACTAAGAGGAATATTTCTTCATGCCCATCACTGATTTGCCCAGGCATACAATAAGGTAATCAGATGGTGAAGGACAGAGCCGACACATCTAGGCCAGATAACTATGGATAATTCTAAAGATATGATCTTGGGCTCAAGTCCAGATCACATCTTTAGAATTTTCTGCCCTTCAGAGTGTCAGATACATACTGTAACTGTTTTATCCATCAGACTATGTGAATCTATTGACTTATTCAAGAAATATTTTAATTTTAAAAGCTTTATTTTTAATAAAAATAATATCTCAGATAGATAGGTTTGACATTCACAGGATGCTTCTTATGTTTTCCTAAGCATTCTTTAAATAATTTGTCAGGTTTGGATCAATTACGTATCTTTTCTTAAGTCCAACTTTCATATAATGAAAGCTATATTAGAGCTTTAAATAAGAACAATAACTTTCAAACAATAGTTTAATTGTTTGATGTTCTTATATCTCACAATAAATGTTTAAATGATAGTTTATTACTGAGGTTGATCTTAGACATTAATAATCAAAGCACTGTCCTTGTTTTAAATGTATTATTATTTCATTGTATCCACAATTATATAATGCCTCTTCAATTAATGCTACAAAATCATTGGTAAAATAATCCATAACAAGTTACAATATTGTTAAACTATCTAATTCTGATTATGGATTATGCTTTCTACTATTGTATTCTTGTACTATCAAGAAGAAATTAAGTTCATATAGTTTTTAATTTATAATTTACCTATTGAAATTATTTAATTGTATAATGTTCACTTGAAGATAGAGGCTAGAGTAACTTTTAATTAATTTTTCATCTTCTCTTTCGTTGCTTAAAACCATTAGAACTCGAGTTAAACATAGAAACTTTAAAGTATTGACGACAGCGTTTGACCNTTGTTAAACTATCTAATTCTGATTATGGATTATGCTTTCTACTATTGTATTCTTGTACTATCAAGAAGAAATTAAGTTCATATAGTTTTTAATTTATAATTTACCTATTGAAATTATTTAATTGTATAATGTTCACTTGAAGATAGAGGCTAGAGTAACTCATAGTTTGTCCTACTTTTGCTCTAAATATCCTATTATCCTTGAAAAGTCCAAGGATATTCTTGTAGTAATTTAATTAACAAAACATAAATGCATTTAGAAAATATACGTTATTAATTTCAAAATCAATTTCTATGTATTGTAAATTCAATTAACAATTGAAATAATTATATTATCATCAAAATACAATTATAAAGAGAGTATACAAAGTAATATTTTAGCATTGTTTTAATTTTATTCTTTTGTTTCTTAAGATTCAAAGTTATACTGTTATTTATTTTATTGACTTTAATAGCAAAAGCATTCTCCCACAAATCAGTGATGCTTAATTTTTAAAAATTTCTCATAGTTTCAATACTTTGCTGTTTAAAATTTATCATCTGCTGATCAGAACATTACAAAACGTTTTAATCTAAAAGAAAATGATTTTTTTAATCTGAAATGAGATAATTAGATTTGTAACTTACTTAATTTTGTAATGTTAAAATGTATTTAATTAAGTAAAATTACTTTATTTATCAGTGTGAGTTGTAAATCTCAGCTTTTGACTAATAGTTAAAAAAAAATGATTTGGCAGGATGAGGTCAAACCAAATTTCAGTTGTTTAATCATAAATACCTCCATTATCACCATTCCAGATCAGAGAGATTTCAACAGTTGGGAGATGTGTCTATAAATTGGTTCAATGCTGTCTGAATATTACAACACCAGCTGGAAATTGTCATCTGGCCTTAACTGCTAAATTGCATAAAGAAGTGTCAACAAGTGATATTCTAAACAGTATATTCCACAGCCATATTTTCATGGAAGAGCCTGTTTAAAGTTTTGTATCTTGTGATTTAATAATTTTAAGAAATAGAATTCAGAATCATCAAAAAACAAATACATGGTATCTTTTAATATAGAGAGGGTGAGAAATCTGCTGTTTCTCCTCTAGCAGAGAAAGGAACTACTATTATGAAGAGGGATATTCATGAATGTATTTTGCATAACTTTATATCAATTCAAAACTGCATTACATTTCTTTCATTAATGATGATGTGAGAAAGCAAAAGATGCACATGCAGAAGAACATTTTGAAAGTAAAAGTATTAAAAAATGGAATAGCCAACCAATTCTTCTGAGCAATAAAATAATGGTGGAATGTTTTAAAAGCTGCGTGACAGCCCACATCATCTCAAAAATAGGATTTGCAATACCAGACTGAAATTTAATAGTGGTATTTAAAAGAAAATCATTCAATAAATACTTATTTTTCTTTAATTTCTAAAGCTTATTATACAATGCATTACAATAAAAAGACTTATATACTTAACTAAAAGACTTTTTTTAAGTGTTAAAATTGAAACTATTTTTAAATTTGTTCATTATTATTAATTTCAGCAAACTGGATTCATTACCATTATTTATTGTAGATTTAGAGATTTAATCAAGTTTTTTAAATGCTTTTAGTGTATTTTAAATTAAAATTCTATTATCTGCACACTTATCTATTCATATACTAACTTCATTTCTATTTATTGCTGTTTAAATTAATAATAAAAGTGATGCACCTGGTTCTATTAGATATTGTAACTTTTCATATAAAATATTAACTCCACTAATTAAACATATTCAGAAAGATAATCATTTTTTACATCATATTAATGGAGTGTATTTTTTCTTTTTTTATTATGGCAACATGGCCACTAGTTATAAACACTATGAAACAATAAACTAATTATAATAGTTTTCTTTCATAGCGACCATGCACATTTCTACTGGAATATTGTATTTTCTCAAATTTCTTATAAAATTATTATTAGATTTGCAACAGTTGGAAGATATTTCTTATTTTTTGCATTATGCCGAAAACATGGTTTCACTTTTGTATCAATTCTAAAATATAGGTATTGAAATAATACTGGCACTTTGGTCCAGTATAATGGTATTTAGCATCCTGCTCATGCAAATCCTAATCTAGAATGCTCTACTAATCTAAATGCAAACAACTATATTTTTAAAAGAAAGAAAATGCTATCAATTCTGTAAATTGAGAATAAATTGATCAATCTGTTTCACTATTTTACAACTGATAGATAAGTATGTAGTCAGCCCCTCCCCTCAGTTTTCAATATAATAATTATTTGGATATTTTTAAATAAATAGTTTTGCAGGTAATTTTAATGTAATACTCCATTTAATCCAAGCATATATTTTTTAAAACATGATGATGAAGTCTTCTTAGTTTAAACCTCAAGAAACTTAGAAAAATGTCTAATGAAGTAGTAATAAAATTCAGAAAGCAAAACAAGAAGAAATATACATCACGTTTATTGAATCATAAAACCAGGTTCTAACTTGAATTTTTATTATGTTTTGTCAAGTTCATTAAAAACGAAAAGTGAAAACATAAAATGATGTTAGCTGTTATTGTCCTGAGTTCTAATATTCCAGAAAATTCCATTACAGATTAAAAAAGGGGAAGATATATATAAGGTGTGGCTAGCAAGGCCAACTAGGTCATTTGGTCAAACCATCTATTTCATATATATGTAATAAACATTATTTACATGCATAACACAACTTACTTTTGTTTGAATTATCCTAAAAAGTCTACGGTACTTAATCCACTGTTAATATCTATGCAGAATAATGGTAGAATTTGTGAAATTCAAATTAAGGAAAGTTTACTGCAATATATTAGCAAGATTGTGCAATGGTACTTTCCACTGTGCTTATAAGTTTATGAATAACAAAAGAAAATGGTCAATAGTCCTTTTCTTTAGGCAAACAGCGTAAAGAAAAGAACTAGATGACAAACCTACTGAAACTAGGTCTAACCTGTTGTTTTGGCTAGACTTTACTTCTATAATTAGTGTGTATAATGATTTAAAAAATCTCATTTTTATACGAGAGCCACCATCTAGAGGAAGACATATATGATGCAACTGAATAACAGTCTTATCAATCTTATGCTGGTGGATATCATCATATTCACCCATGGGATCATCATCAAACAACTTTTGAAAAAGGGATAAATGTTCTCTAAATACATGCATAGGGGCAATCACTGAAAAAAATCTGCATCCATAAGAAACTAACAGTCATTGGAGAATACTTACTGTGTATCCTGATATTTGAACTACTCACATCTATGAAATGAAGTCAAGTCAATATTTGTTTGAAATTTATTTTGTCATTAATTTTTCAGTTACAAACTTTTTATTTCACATTTCAATAACTAGCAATAGATTGTAAGTTGTTTAATTCTTTGAAATATTGTTTTGATACAGCAGTACTTTTACTTAACATTCTGGCAATATACACTTCAGGTTCCTAGCATTTGACTGCCTCCAGTTACCTTAAACAATTTTAAAAAGTTTTTATTAATTTACATTATTATATTATAATATCAAATTATGATTAAGAATATCTACTGGTATACGGTCTTTAAATTTGTTCTATAACTTTCTTTTGCATTTAATTATTTCTGAATTGAAGTTAAATAGTTAAGTTTAAAACTATAATTTATAACTTTTTTAGATAGTTTAATCATCTTTGGTTGAGTCATCCCAAATATTGAAAATAATATTATTAAACAATATTATTTTCTTCTTTTAATTTTATTCTCAAATTTAAAATATTGCTACAATTTTGTAAAATAAACTTCCTATTTTGAATTCTCTTGAATCTTTTGAACTGAGTGAAAACATTTAAAAATTCCATAGAACAGACTAAGATGTCTTCATTGACATGACAAGAACGAAGACATTTTAGTCTTTTCTACAGAATCTTTTTGTGTGTAAATTCGTCAGTCATTTTTTTAAAAAGACATTTAAACACTCTTCTCACCACTGTCTTGAAAAAAATTAAATCACACTTACTTATTCTCTTTCCTTCTTTCTTGTTTAGTTTTATTTTTCTTTATTGTTGTTCTTATCAGAGCAGGATTAGGTCTCCTGGCTAGTTCCTATATTTAAAAGATATGATATCTTGGTTGTCCAAGGTCTTTCCCTCTTTTTGGTGATAGTTCATTTTTAGTTTTGGAATTTTGCTTATCTTCATTCTCTGATGATGACTCAACCAATTGTTTTTCTATTTCTTGATTTTAGAGACAATGTTAAGGACTTTCAGTCATTCTCTGATTTCTGAATTATTTTTGTCCATTGCAATGAGTTTTAGTAGTGGTCTTAAGAATTTTGTTTCAGATGCTTCTGATTTACTTTTATTTTATTTCATTAAATCTCACCGCAAAATACCTAAATTTTGCAGTAAAATTTTAATTAAATATGACTTTTGATGCTAGATGAAATGCAAATTTGACTACAAAACATATTTTGTTTTTGTTGGATTTAATTAGAATTGTTTTATTCCTTTAATATATTTCCTGTTTTATTCCTATCTTATGATTTCTATCTCTTTTCCACCCATTTTATAATAATGTTTCTATGCCATCTACTTTCATGCTCATGTTTTATTTAAATTATTCTTTGTTCTTATAATATAGTTGAGTTAGTTTTCTTATTCAGAGTTTTGTTAAATAGTTTGCTAAAGAGAGAACTCTTCCATATTCCCAATATTCTCTTCTATGTTTTACATTAGTGGGATTTCCATTAACAGATCACTGACAGTAGAGCAGACCATTTAAATGAGCATCAAAAATGTCAGTGGCATTTTTAGAGCAGCAGTTTGCATAAAGAACCATTCTAAAGATTACAGATAGATCCTTATAAAGCTTATGCTACATCATTGCCCAGAGTGCATGGCAATGGGGCTTTCTACACTATGGTATGTATTACATGGACATTTGGTGAAACTTCCATTTGTCAACTTTTTAATATGTGGACAGTTAAGGTTTCTTACAGAATCATAATAAACAGATTTTATTGGACATATGTTACCTTTTTAATATGTAATGGCTTCTCATATAAAATATACATGAACAAACAGCACAGACAGCATATACAATACATTCTCCTCATCTCAAGGAGATAAGACAAGAAGTGATTAGCAACCAGATTTTGGAAGTCACACAACCTTACTTTAAGGTGGTACGATACTTACTTGTTTTTATACTGTATGTCTCTTCAGAGAGATTATACTGTATGTCTCTTCAGAGTTTTTATACTGTATGTCTCTTCAGAGATATCTCTCATTGAGAAATTTTGGAGCAAATATGTTTGCATCTTTCTAGTAAAGTCTACTCTTATACATACTTTCCCATTTATTCCGAGAAATATAGTATAAAAGTGGTAAATATACTTTACTTATTCAATAGAATAAAATTACTGATTTAAGAATGGAAACCAATAAGTAAGTACAGTAAAATTATGTGATAATGAATTTTAATGTTTCCAAATGCATTACAAGTTACTAGAACTTGTAAGACATGAAAAAGTGAAGAGAATCAAGTACCATTAACAATCTCCCAAGTGATCACCTGGGAGATTGTTAATGGTTACTTTGGATAAGGGGATCAGACCAGATAAGAGAGCATGATGTATGGTACTGATACTGAGGATACTCTCTTAAATAGATTTGACTTTATTTATATTTTTAGGATATGTAGGAAACATTACTATTGTGAAAAGAAATGCAAAGACAAATATGAAAACTCTTAAGATATGCAATAAAACAATTCTAATTAAATACAAAAAAGGAAAAAATAAATAAATAAAAGTAAAAGAAAAACAGAACAGAAATTATTACATTTAATTTATTTTTAAGATAATAAGGAGAGAAAGTAAACTTAAAATATTATTAAAAATAAAGTAATTTTGAAGAAAAATAATTTTCTAAAACGAAATTTTTCTAATAGAGTATAAAATTTAACTATTCTTATATTGCTAAGCATTAATGTTTAAGAAAGAGCAAAGGTTAGTAATGCAACTGATTATATTGTTTAAGAATAAAAGGAAGGAAATTGATGATTACATTGTAAATTGTAATTTTAACATTATTTTTAAAAATAAAGTTAAATATATAAAGAAAAAAGCTCGTAAACAATTTAAATGTAGGACAACAATTATTAACATATAATTACATTAACTTCCATATTATGTTTTGTTAATTATAAGAAATTGTGTAAGTACATAAAATTATAGATTATGAATAGACAGTAGGTATATTGTTTATCATAAACGGTAATGCAAAATTATCGAAAATATGACAGCAGGATTATTAAGTAACAAGTCTAGTAACTAGAGCAGTTCTTTCTGGATAGCAGGAATAGCTTCTTAGTATACAGTAATCAACATTTAACTCCTGCTGTTATTTTGTAACTGATGCATATTTTTAAAATATGTACTTAGACTAAATCATTAAAATCAAAAAAATTTAGTGTATATTTGATATGCTAAATTTGAATCAGTAATAGTTTAGTTAATTAATTAAAAAAAACTGCTATTTTTCAAGTTGGTAACATGAAAATAGAAGTGATTTTTAGAATAATTAATATATTATAACATCATATTTGTTACATTTCTACATAGAACAAATCATATAAAAACTGATTTTTCTGTAAATATTTGTTATTTTTCCTGAAGACTATACTTTTTCTTTATTTTTAGGATCCATAAGAAGCACTGAAGAAGTCACAGAAAACCGTAATTGATTTTAAAATAAAAAAAATATTTTAAAATATGTTTCAATATAATTACTGAAAAATTGCACTTTTCATTTATTAAACAGATTTAGAATGTACGTGCGATAAGCGATATCTCTCTCACTATGAAGTCAAAGGCTGCTACCCCATTTATGACAGAAATAATTCTGCATGCCCTTCAAGATTTGAATGTTTAAACAATCAAACAGATAATACTGAAAGTAATTTCCTAATTTTAGTTTCTAATTGTTGTTAATAGTAAATATCGATAAGTGTAATCTTAACAAATAAAAACAAATTATTTTATAGTGTGTGTATATAAAGGACAATATTATAGTGTTGGATCCAGCATAAACACAGGCAACAATTGTCAAAAATGCCAATGTGTTAGGAATTCTGAAAGTAAAGCTTATATTGCATGCGCAGGCGTGGAATGTCCTCACAATTTCCGTCGA
Organism: Centruroides sculpturatus; assembly: GCF_000671375.1. Lineage (NCBI taxonomy): Eukaryota > Metazoa > Arthropoda > Arachnida > Scorpiones > Buthidae > Centruroides > Centruroides sculpturatus. The sequence goes on along the minus strand of NW_019384986.1, from coordinate 12,800 downwards.
CCTCCTATCAGTAAGGGATGCCGCTTGGTTTATGAAGAAAATCATTGCTGTCCCACCAAAACTGAATGTGGTATGTTTTATATCATTGTATACATTTCAAATTACAGATGTGATTTATAATCAAATTCTTGTTCATTTTCAGATCTTGAAAAATGTAAGTATTATAATTAATTCATTTTTATCTATCAGCTTATTTTCTAGTATCAACTAAATTTCACATCTGTTCTTTTAAGTACCAAAATGTGAATTGAATAATAAAACGTATTATTTGGGAGAACATATATATCCAGAAGAAGATCCGTGCCTAATCTGTCTCTGTGACAAAGATTGGAAAGGACTCAAAAGTAAGAGTTGCCGCAAGATAGATTGTATTTTTGAAAGAAAATTTGATCTTTTGAAGAGAGGATGTATACCAGTATATCATGAGAAAACATGCTGTCCAATTGAATACTATTGCCGTAAGTCTACGATATTTTCTTAGAAACTAAACTTTATCTAAATTAATTTTATTGTTTAATAAAATATATATATTCAACAGCCGAAACTCAAGAATCAGCTCCTAAAAATGAATCTGAAATTGAGGAAAAATGTAAGTTAATACCAATTACAATAAGTTAATTTTTTCAACTAATTCATAACATTAATTTTTGAAACTATTTTTCTTAAAAATAGCTGAAAATGAATGTTTTTTTGATGGTAAAAGATACAAGATAGGGGAGAAATTAAATTATAAACAAGAATTGAATTGTACCACTTGTACTTGCTGCACGCCACCTGATTTTACTTGCATACATCAGTCTTGTCCACCTCCTCCTAATAATGATTATGAAAATTGTAAAGCAAACTACAAACAGGGTATTTGTTGTCCAGAATATGACTGTAAACCTAAACACGTTGCTGAAGAATTAATTTTAGGTAAGTGTTAATATTGTCATTAAAGTTTATACATTATTTTGTAATATTTGCTTTTATCAATTTCTAGGCGATCAAAGTATAATGGAAGAATCCGTAAAAATTGGTCCTCCTCCAAGTGAAAATCCTTGCAATGTAAGTACTTATTATATTTTTAGTTTGTTTCATTTTTAATCATTACTTCTGAAGCAATCATTGCTGTGAAAATTGTTTTAGGAAATGGAATGTGCAGATGGAAAACATTGTCAATTAAGACAAGTAAAATGTGACAGATCATTTTGTCCTCTTATTCCAACATGTAAGTTATTTTGTATATATTCTATTACATCTATGTAAAAATTAACACATCATCTCATCTGTTTCATTCACAACTTGGAGTAAATAGCAATGATAATACATTTTTATTTAAATTAAAAAAAAATCAAACAATTAAATTATTATTAAACACACATTAATGCCCATATCAAATTATTCACCCAAAATACCTGCTTTTCCAGGTTTACAATTTAATATGGGCATTAATTAATGTATGAATCCAAAGAACCCATTTTCAGGGACCTTGAATAAAAAAAACACTCATTAAAAAATAATACTCCTACATTATCCCTACATAATCTTCCCTTTCTCTTATCATATGTGTAGAATTGGATGATTGGGAAACTATCAGTTATTATTGGGCTTTAATTTTCAAATTGCAGAGCTATAAATTCCCACTGTCTGTCCTTCACTTAGTCTCAAGAAGAGCCAGATAGATGAAAATTGAGACCAGATTTGCAAAGCTTAGGTACAAGAGGCCCCAATTAATTTTTAAATTAAAATATGATTGTCACAATGCTGGGCTGCAATTTTTAATGTCAACAACAAATAGTCCTTATTAACCTGGCATGAATGAGGTGAGAAATTGTCACACCAGCTATGAGGTGGGTAGGAGATACCCGAAACTTTGAAGAATTTTTTATACTATAATTGTGTAAAAAGTATTTTTTCACTTGGGATAATAAAAATAGTATCTATTCAACAAGATGAGTAAATAAAATATTATGTTTAAGATTGACAAGCATTTTTTTTAATTGAAATAACAAAGTGTCTATATTTTCTTTGAAAAACTACAAGTTTTGGTAGTTTAACATTTTTTCGTATAAAATTCTAACAAAATTACAACTTCTTTGGTTAATCAACATAACTATAGTATCTTTCAATTATAAAAATAGAAAAAAACTAAAAGTTCTTATGAGATCAATTTGCACAGCACCAACATTACACCTACAAATCAACACAATCTCCACACATAAAAATCGCATGCTTCATACATATTGGCTTCTCACACTTCGAACAGCAATGTTTTGTTTTCCTATCTGTTTTT
>NW_019384986.1:0-3503 GCF_000671375.1 Centruroides sculpturatus | reverse complement strand
AAGCCTGCCTGGCAGAGAAGAATAGAAACACAAATAAATGACATTAGACAGCAATTAGGCAGGCTGACACAATACACTAAAAACAACATAACACCCAAATTAAAGAAACAACTCAAAAACATTTTCAAGAAAATCAAAACACACACAAAACATGAACATCACAACACACACATTACAGAATACATTGATACACTAAAAAAAAACTTGCAGCCAAAGCATGTAGACTCAAATGTTACAAATCATGTACACTACGAAAACAACAAAATAAATTATTCATGTTTCTCTCTTTAGTCACACTTTCTTTCATGTAATGCTGATGGTTTTCAACAATGTGCAGACATGCTATCTTCTTATGAACTTGCCAGTGATTGTTTCTTGCTGATATTGCCTAGTTTGCTACCAGCCTTACAGAGAATGGGATGGTAGTTGAAATGTATAAAAATAGCATAATGTAATTTATGAACAATACAATTCTAATATCAATATTACCTAATTATTTCATTATATTATCTAATATCTCTCTTCTGTTTTTACTTAATGTTTTCCTATAATTTTAACAAAACTATGTTTGATAAATTATAAAATTGCAAAAGAAAATTCAAGAATTATTAGATATGGAACAAAATATTAAGATAGGGCTTTTTTTTATAACGTATTGTTCTGATGCAAATAATTTTAAAAATTTATTTACCACTATAAACTGCATTAGATAAATGTACATATTTTGATATCCTAAATCATTTTTCATATGCCAAATATTCACTCAAATTTTCCAGCTGACAAACAGAAATTTTGGGTTATACATTTTCAGCCATATCAAAATCATTCATAAAAATTTTTATTCCATTTTATCTATAGCTTTTATTAGAGATGGACCAAGTAGAGGTATTTGGCCAAATACTGAAATATTATTTGGATGTTATTGTCTCTGAAACTGAATATTTTTGCTTTTCTGACTACAGAATATTTGGCCAAATATTAACTCATTTATTTGGAACTGCCAGGAATAAGGTGAAGGGGAGTATCTTCTATTCAATAATAAAGTTCATAGACCACCGAAAGATTATCCCTCTTTTTACGCAATCTGTTTTTAAGTGATTTTCAAATAACATGGTTAACAAAAGAAAACTAATCCTCTTTTTATGCAATTGACTTTTTTACATGAGAAAAAGCAGTTTATTTGAAAACGTTTACATTTAACTTTTTAATAAAAAAGTTATTATTTTTTGTTGAAAGACTGATTTTAAAATTACATTTCTAAACGAAGCATTCATTTATGCTTTTTAAGCACAGTATAGTACCATACTATATGTACATCAGAGAATACTGTATGTTGATTTTGTTTCTTATGCTACCTTGCATTTACTATATTCCTATGCTAACTTGTATTTACTATATTTACATACAAATAATGTTAATGATAAATGATATTAGAATAAAAAAGTTTGTGCTTATTTTTTCATTCTATTGAAGTTGTGGATCCTATCAAGCATCATTCTACAAGATGGATACACTGTACTTTTTTAATGCAAGTTTTTTTATGTGGCATTCTTCAGAATATATCCACCATGCAAAAAGAGGGATAGATGTATTTTTCATTTTTAAAAAATTATTATTATGTAATAAAAAATAAATTAAATCTTGCCATTGAGATCCATTGATTTTTGGCAGTCCCACAAAACAGTATATTTAGTGAACATACAGTAAGTACAGTAAGTACTTCCTATGAATTCATAAGCATTAATGTTTCTTCATTACAATTTTCTTCTTTATTTTCTTATACGTTTTTAGAACACATCACGGCCAAAAGTCAAGGTATGCTTGTATTCACCTAGTTTGGTGTAAAACTTAACAAGAGGATGCTAATTGTCAAGAAACCTTTCTAACTTCCTGTTTTGAGTGCATGCATGTGACGGAAGTAATATTTGTTTGAAATCAGAAAACATAATTCACGATATATCTTGAAAAAACATGTCACTTTATAAAAGGACTGGCAATTACTGAGTGGCAGTAGGATGAAATATATGCAGTGGTATTACAAAAATATGTAATATTAATAACAGCAAGTGATAAGTTTGTAGTAATATGGCTCTTGCAAAGCAAAACCATGCACGAATGAGAAATAGAATCTCTCACTTACGGCACAGAAAATCTCACCCTCACAGATATCTGGTATTGATTTTTATCATGGTTTGACGTTCTCGCTTTAAACTGCATTTATACATTAGCTCTTTAGCTCATTTTTGGTGCAAGTACAATGTATATACTGTATATGTTATGTAACTTATATTGTATATATACTAAAACACACATATTGTGTACATGTTCTAATAATACAAATTCAGGAGTTTTTCAATTTAATTTTATTCCATTATCTTATCTATAGTTGTGTAGCAATCTGGCAGCTTCGCTATACAACTATAGATAAGATAATAGAATAAAATTAAATTGAAAAACTCCTGAATTTGTATTGTTACAAGATATACACAATATGTGTGTATTAGTATATATACAATGTATGTAAATTTAAGTTACTTTAATACATTTAATCCTTAAAAATAGTAACTTATATTGTATATATTTGAAGAAAGTATACTTGATATGTATACTAAATGTATATCAAATATGCTTTCTTAAGCTTATATGTATGAGAAGACAATGATTGAAGTTTCCATACAGAAAAATTAATTAATTCAATCAGTGATTAAAAAATCACTGAAACCAAGATAATAAACTTTATTGTCATTCCATTTTCTTTCTACTCTTTTGAACGAAAGGGAACATTTCATGTCACTGAATAACAATAGCAAAAAGGTGAAAAATGTCATAATCTGAAGTTATCACATTTGCTCTCTTGCTAATATATTTCACCAGAAATTTCACTTGCTCACATCTACATGATGAAATGTTTTTAAACTCTGTCCAGACTACTTTTCCTTTTAATATGCCATGCGATGCCACATGTTTTACTGCATACCATCATATTTTGTATACTTTTATACTTACTAAATATTTATAACACTCAAATAATTTGTAAGTTTTAAATGATTGCTTTATATAATAGTAGGTTCAGTCCACAAAGTAATCATGAAAATAGAGCTATTTTGTGGTATCGCTGCTAAAGAGATTGCATAGTTCAACATCAAAGAGATCAGGCCAATCCAGGCCAATGTTTGTAAGCTTTCAAATTTTATAACTTCACAGAATTACTATTTCTAATTTCTTAGTAATTTGAAATTCCCTTAAAAAAAAAAGTATCATTTGAATCAGGTTCCCACAAACAAGCTTTATATATGGCTATCAAGAATTGAAAAATCTTGATAATTGTATAACAAATTTAAACTTTTTAAAATTATAAATGTTAACACAGAAATCACACAAAAATTAATTGACACAATCACTTTATTGAAACTATACACCAAAGGTAAATATCTACAAGTTTAAAATAACATATCATGCATAAAACAACTATATGGAAGAGATCACATTTTTATGTATTTATA